>NW_026885777.1:0-7195 GCF_032173495.1 Musca vetustissima | reverse complement strand
AACGCATTTTCAGAAAAAAGAAGAAAGAACAAGAAAAACGTGAGCGTGAGCAAATCGAGATATACAGGAGTCAGAATGAAGTCCGAAAATGTTACCAACGGGCAAAACACCAAACCGAAGGCTTTGGTGCAGGCACATCCTCCTGTAGAGATGAAGAAGGAAACCTGGTGACAGATACTGACAGCGTGCTGAGGATCTGGAAGGAGCATTTTGGTATCAAATAGTAGCGATGAAAAGGATACCCCAGAACCAATAATAGATGACGGTATAGAGTGCAATCAATCGGCTGAAGAATAATAAAACAGCAGGTGCCGATGGGTTACAAGCCGAACAATTCAAGACTGGTGGTTAGATGCTGGTAAGGAGCATGAACCAGCTGATTAGTACAATTTGGCTAGATGAATGCATGCCCAATGATCCGAACCTCAGCATCCTGTGTCCCGTGCACAAATAAGGAGACAAGACGATATGTGCCAACTATAGAGGAATAAGTCTCCTTCCCATCACAAATAAAGTGTTATCCAGTGTGCTGCTTAAACGACTGAAGCCAATGGTCAATGACATTATTGGACCATTCCAATGCGCTTCAGGCCTGGCAAATCAACCACTGACCATATTTTCACTCTGCGCCAAATCCCACGAAAAACAAATCGAAACATTCCACCTATTCGTCGACTATAAAACCGTATTCGACAGCACTATCCGTTCAGAGGTGTTTAAAGCCATGTCTGCGTTTGGCATTCCTGCAAAATTAATTCGTCTATGCAGGATAACTTTAACTGGCACAATATCAGCAGTTAAAGTCGGAAAGGCCCTTCCGGAGCCCTTTAATACCGAACGAGGATTCAGACAAGGTGACAGTTTGTCATGTGACCTTTTTAACATCCTGCTAGAAAAGGTCATACGAGAGGCAAAGATGTACAGAAATGGCACTCTGTACACCAAACAACACATGTTACACGCCTACGCCGATGACATCGACATAATGGGGTCGAACATTGAGAGCGGTGACATCCACCTTTGGAAATTTTGAGAAGGAGTCTGCCAAAGTGGGTCTGACAGTAAACGACGAGAAGACCAAGACGTTCAGTAGACTCGGACCAACAATGGAACTTAAGAACTACAGCTTCGAGGTAGTCAATGATTTTATATACCTTGGTACCGCCATAAATAAAACGAATGACATCAGTTTTGAAATTCGGAGAAGGATAGTGTTGGCCAACAGATGCTACTATGGAATGAGTAAGCAACTCAAAAGCAAGGTCACCTCCCGCCAGACCAAACTCACACTCTACAAGACGCTGATACTACCCGTGCTATTATATGGATCTGAAGCATGGGTACTTACGGAAGCAGATGAGGCAGCTCTTGGAGTGTTTGAGAGAAAAATTCTCCGAAAGATCTTTGGGCCGATCTGCATTGACGGTGAATATCGCCGTCGAATGAACCATGAGCTGTACCAGCTATTCCCGGACATCGCCATTGTTAGACGTATTGAGCTGCAGCGACTACGTTGGCTAGGTCATGTTGTGAGAATGGATGAAGATGCCCCAGCCCAAAAGGCATATAAAAGCAAACCAGCTGATGGTTCACGCAGAAGGGGAAGGCCACGTATAAGATGATGATCTTTCAATCTGGAAAAACTGCGCAAAAGACCGACACGCCTGAAAATCTTTTTTAAGCTCGGCTTATGGAAGGAAAGTTTTGTCACAAGCCAGCTAAGTAAGTAAGTAAATAAGGGGTGGATTTTTCAAAGACTATTTTTTCCAGAGACCTATACAAGATTTAAATTTTTAAAAAATATTCTTTAAACGACCTAAACAAGGCTTGGATATTTTAAAATATTTTTTTCAAGATCCTGAATTTGGCGTGGATTGTTGTAAATAATTTTTTAAGGTACCAAAAAAAACGTGAATATTTTAAGGAATATGTTTTCAAGGACCTAAACAAGGCATGGATCTGTTAATATATGTTTTTCAAGGTCCTGAATTTGGCGTGGATTGTTTTAAAATTATTTGTTTAGCGATTAAGCAAGGCTTGGTTTTTAAAAATTATTTTTAAGGCTATCATTTTTTAAAGAATATTTAATAACCAAAAAATATTAAGAAAACCAGTGAGCGGAGCAGTATAGTCGGACGGGGCCGACCATACGATACCCTACACAACTACCACGGAACTCGAATGTTTATTCCGATTCCCTTCACAGTGGGTTGTGTTGTGATGTACGGCTTTAAACACAAAAATTAAGTTTTCGGCCCACTTCATCCCAAAATTTTAATCTGGTCATCATCGAAAATTATAAGCGTTGTCTTTGACCATAATTAGAACTTCATGGAAAATTTTAAAGGTATCAGCGCTATGTTTCCGCCATCTAATGTGGTAATGGGTTACTAAATAATATATGAATACGTAAGCACCTGTAAATATTTAAGTGTAACTCCCACATCCGACTACATACGACAATGTAATTGGAGTCATTTTGAAGCTCAACCATTCCTTTTGGATACACTATCAACTTCGCGGGTCTATATGCTTCACGAATAAATACTTACGCCATAGAATACAAATGTTGTCATTTTTCACACAAAAGTCAGGTTCCATTTGACCCGCTAAATAATGACCGATTTTTATCAAAGCTGGCATTCATATTCTCTGGCCCAATCCTCTTCTCCATGTAAAATTTCACGATGTTCGGATCATATTTGCGGCCTGTGGAGCGACCAGAAAAACCCACAAAAATAAAGTTTTTGGTCCATTTGATCCCATAAAATTAACCGATCTTTTCTAAAAACAATAGGGCTCTTCATTGGCCAGAACCCACTCTACATGCAAAATTTCGTGAAGATTGGTCCATAACTGTGGTCTGTATCGTGTTTACAAAATATAATGGACAGACGGACACACATGTCTAGATCGACTCAGCTAGTCGAGATATGACGATCGGTATACTTAAAGGTGGGTCTAGGACCAATATTTCGCGGCGTTACAAACTCTTGGGGCTGCACAAAGCTATAATACCCTGACAACATAGTTGTGTAGGGTATAATTAACGCCATATTTTAGTAGTTTTAAAAATTGACATGTGTTTGTGTTCTTTAACTTGACTCCTTCCTTGCCTAGTTATTTTATTTGTTCCAGTAAACAAAATTTAATTTGTCTACAATAAAAATAGTCTCATTAAAACTTTATATAAACATTTTTTGTCTTCATTCCAAATTCTTGAAATCGCTCCCTTTCAATCTTGTTGCGAATCTAAATGACAAAGTTTGAATTATTTTCTCAGTTAGTTTGTGCGCTAATGGAACTAATAACATTTTCTTATTTGAAATTTGACACGCACAGAAAAGTTCATTCTTTTGAACGACTTTATTCAAATCTAGTTTGCTGGTGTGTGTGGGTTCCGATTCGAACTCGTTTAACCCCTTCGATAGAACATTGTGGGTGCTTAAAAGAGGAAAAAACTCAAATTTGTCGATCGAATGGCAAGGCGAAGGAAAAAGTTTTTCAACTATCGAACACATATACCTACACACATACTTATATACAGTTGGAGTGCCAAATTGTAGGAGACAATATTGACTATAGATTTATTTGCATCGTTTGTAGATGGATTGTCATTCTCATACCGTTTTGTCTTCCAATGATAATATTTGGCATTGTTGAGTTCCGAACAACAGCCGAACTTTGCCAAACAAACAATTCAACTTCAAATAGTTTCGTAATTCTACAAATGATTCTATTTTGCGAGTTCATTGTTATGATAAAGTTTGATAATGTCGTTCATTTCATTTTATTTATGTTATGTTCTACTATTTTGGTGCAGGAATTCTTACCCTGTAACTCTAACTTCGAAAAGTTGTTCGGCGTGAGGGAGAAATATTGCAATTTGTAAAGACGCTTCTGTTGAACTTTCTACCAAAATTTTTCAAACAATAGTTGTCTACAAAACTATTGTTAATTGTTGGCACTTAAACGAGACAGAAGATGAACGGCCAGACAGACGAACGAAGAGGCAAGCGGACAAACGGAGTGTCACTTAAAGAAAACTAAACTTTGTCTTTCTGAGTTTCCTTATTGTGTCGGATAGTGTTTTGGTTTCCATTATTAGAATAGTATTGAAGTTGATGGTCTAGTGAAAATTTCAAAATATGGCATATGGTTTAAATTTCCCCTACACCCAGAAAATATGAGATTTTAAAAAATAATTTGCAATGAGGAATTGGATTTTTTAAAAATTGGATTTTTTGAGAGGCCCCTAACAGGCGTGGATTGTTTTAAAATATACTAGCATAGGGCCGTTACGTTGCTAGCGAATCTTTTTATAGTTAAAACCAGTAAGGAAAGTAGTAAAGTCGGAAGTGGGCCCACTATATGATACCCTTCACCACTTTGGGTATACTCCACATATGTATCCTAACAAACGTCATCTGTTCAATGGAGCATTGACGTAAAATTGAACGAACTTAAATATGTGATATTTATCTATATGTAAACCGACTAACATCGATCCCTACAAATGTCATTCTGCAACATATGCTACACTTCAAGCACGTTGTGTCTAGCTATCGATCTTTAGTTCAACATTTACTTACAATCGGACGAAAATATATATGAGAGATATATCTAAATCTGAACCAATTTTCACGATACTTAGCACACATCGTTCCAGAATTAATTCCGTGATATATATGGACTTTGGTGCACCATTTACATAAAATCGGTCGAAAATATATATGGGAGCTATATTTATATATGAACCGATTTTCACGAAACTTAGCACACATCATTATATACCTAATTCATTACCCTGTGCAAAATTTCGTGCAAATCGAAAGAAATATAGGGACTTTGGTACACCATTTACATTAAATCGGACGAAAATATATATGGGATCTATATCTAAATCTGAACCGATTTTTACGAAACTTAGCACACATCGTTCCAGAATTAATTCCGTACGCTATGCCAAAATTCGTGCTATTCCAAAGATATATAGGGACTTTGGTGCACCATTTACATAAAATCGGTCGAAAATATATATGGGACCTATATCTAAATCTGAACCGATTTTCACGAAACTTAGCACACATTGTTCTAGACTTAATTCAGTACACTATGCAAAATTTCGTGGAATTCAAATCATATATAGGGACTTTGGTGCACCATTTACATAAAATTGTACGAAAATAAATATGGAAGCCGACTCGATTTTCCTGATACTCACCACCCATCATTCTAGGCTTAATACAGTTTAGTCCCCTATGCCAAGTTTTGAGCAAATCGAACGATATATAGGTATTTTGGTGCACCATTTACTTTAATTGGACGAAAATAAATGTAAATGTGAACCGATTTTTCCAAATTTCTATAAGGTTCATCCTTGGGCCAAATAAATGAGCTGTGCCAAATTTCATCCAATTCGAATCAATTTTACAATCTAACATGGACAGACAGACGGATGGATGCATGCTTCCATGCATATTCTCAAAAGCAACCATGGGTCTACCTCGATTCCTTTTGTCTCTTACAAACATATGCACAAAGACATAATATCCTGTACCACAGTGTGGTGAAGGGTATAAAACTAAGATTAACCAGTGAGTGGAGCAGTATAGTCGAACGGGGCCGACCCTACTGATACCCTACACAACTACCACTCTAACTTTCTGCGGATGTTTATTCCGAGCCTGGGTAATATTTCGAGATATTTGTATCCGCTTGCCCGATTGGAGATCAACAGCACCTCTTCCTTACACTGACATATTTTCCGAATATTACTAATATTCAGTACAGTCCTTTCAATTACTTGTCCATATTCTTTTCACCGTGGGTTGTGTTGTGATGTTCGGCTTTTAATTGTAGTCTATAGATCGACTCGAAAAAAAAAGAAAAATAGAAACAAAGTTAAGTTTTCGGTCCACTTCATCCCAAAGTGATCTGATCATCACCGAAAATTATAGGCGTGGACATTGACTATACCTGGATGCTCATGGAAATTTTCTAAGCAATCAGCGCTATATTTCCGCCCTCTAGTGTGGTAATGGGTTACTAAATAATATATGAATACGTAAGCACCTGGAACTGTTTAAGTGTAACTCCCGCATCCGAGTACCTACGACAATATGATTGGTATCAATTTAAAGGCCAACCACTCCTCTTGTATGTACTATCAACTTCTTGGGTCTATGTCTTTTGGGAGTACAAATATACGCCATAGAATACAAATTTTGTAATTTTTCACACAAAAGTCAGGATCCATTTGACCCGCTAAATATTGGCCGATCTTTATCAGCCCTTCTCATGTAAAAATTTGAGATGTTTGGACCATAATTGCGGCCTAAATATTAGCCGATCTTTATCAAAACCGGCATGCTTCTCATTTGGCCCAATCCCTTTCTCCATGTAAAAATTCGAGATGTTTGGGCCATAAAAATTAAGTATTTGGTCCATTTCATCGTCTAAATATTAACCGATCTTTACCAAAAACAATAGTGGTCTTCATCCCACATGCAAAATTTCGTGAAGACTGGTTCATAACTGTGGCCTGTATCGTGTTTACAAATTATAGTGGACAGACGGACGGACGGACACACATGTCTAGATCGAATCAGCTAGTCGAGATATGACGATCGGTATACTTAAAGGTGGGTCTAGGACCAATATTTCGCGGCTGATGACATAGATGTGTAGGGTATAAAAATATTAAAGAAGGACCAACGCAAGGGGTCCTCGAAAAATAAAAAATTAAAAATACAGCCAAATAGTAATGACATATCTTTTAGCGATTTCGACTGTATGTTAAAGTCCTTTAAAAATATATTTTTAAAAATCCACTCCTTGTATTGGCCCAGAAAAATATTTCTTAAAAATCCACGCCTTGTGTTCTTCAAAAAAATATTTTTTTAACATCTAAGCTTTGGATTCAATCCTCTCTTCTGGGACATATCAATCCATATCCGTTTTTCGAAGCAACAATGTGCCTCAAATATAGATCCCATTAATTTTGTCATATTTTCTCTCATCCTGCCATTTGGTACATAATTCCATGATGTGGTTATAGAAACGTCAGTATACGCTCGATGCGTGCCTGCATGTTTTATCAGTTTATAATGGTAATTTGTCAACTAATGGCGTGGAAAGCCTAACACTGTCAAACTTTATGTCATGCAACCAGTCATCCTAGGCAGGGGGAGAT
>NW_026885776.1:0-7146 GCF_032173495.1 Musca vetustissima | reverse complement strand
TTTTTAAACCTTCTGAAAACGCCTTTTGTTAAATGTGTTTGAATGAAAAAAAATGTACGAGGGTGGGTAATGAAATTGAGGGAGATATAGGGTACGACATACGGAAAATAAATTTTAATAGAGGACTGAAGTGGTGCTATAAAATTCAATATTTTTTAAACAAATACACGCTTAGATAATTTGAGAAAACATATTCTTTAAAAAATGGACGCTGACCTCCCCGCGGTGCCATCAGGGGAGCTATTTTCATCACCCGATGAGAACTATAAAAAATAGGCTGAGGCGTTGCCCACTCTCGGAAAACCCAACCTACTATGAAAAGGCAAAGAAAAAGAAAACCAAACCCCCCTAACGTTGTACAGAACAGGCGCAGTGTTCGCTTTGACGGATGTACTCAAGAAGTACAAAGCCGATATTATTGCCTTACAGGAAATGCGATGGAAATGGACTAGCGTAAGTAAATCAGATGATAACGCCCTGTATTATAGCTGCCATGAAACGAGACATGAATTTGGCTGCGGATTTGTGGTTAACAGGAGAATAAAAGACCTCGTCTCCAGATTCACACCAGTAGATGAGCGAATTGTTTTAATCCGTATAAAAGCGAAGTTCTTCTACATCAGTCTCATTTGCGCCCATGCTCCGATAGAATAGACCAAAGATATATTTTACGAGCGCCTAGAAACAGCATATGACCGTTACCCTGGCCATGACATTAAAATTCTGCTAGGAGATTTTAATGCAAAAATCGGTAGGGAAAATATCTTTGGCCCCACGGCCGGAAAAATTAAGCCTCTATGAAGAAACATCAGACAACGGCATGAGGTTGATTGACAGCAACAAAAACATGGTAGTTAGCAGCATCAGATTCAAGCATCTCGATATACACAAGGCCACTCTTGGACTTCTCCCGATCGAACAACGAGAAATCAAATCGATCATGTTGTAATAGACGAAAGGCATTCATCTAGTGTTTTAGACGTCCGATCGATCGGGGGAGCGAATATCGATTCGGACCATTACATTGTGCCAGCCAAGGTACGCACCCGTCTTAATGTAGCAGCAAAGGTGCGATCTAACACGGAAATTTGACGTCGAAAAGCTGCAAACACAACAGATAGCAGAAGCCTACTCCGCTCAACTCTTTGAAGAAAACACCACTTGTCCCGATAATAATATAGAAGCACAATGGTAGAGAATTGCAAACTCCCTACAAACTGCAGCAAAAGCAACACTGGGGTACCAAAGACCACCATCAAGAAATCCGTGATACGATCAGAAGTGTCGTAATGCTACTGATATGAAAAACGCAGCGTATAGGGTACGATCAGGAGTGTCGTAATGCTACTGATATGAAAAACGCAGCGTATAGGGTACGATCAGGAGTGTCGTAATGCTACTGATATGAAAAACGCTGCGTATAGGGCAACCCTGCGGACAGTAGCAACACGTAACGTGATGGAGAATTATCGGGAGAAAATTAGAGGAGAGAAACGTATTTTCAGAAAGAAGAAGAAAGAGCAAGAAAAACGTGATCGGGAGCAAATCGAGATGTACAGCAGTCAAAATGAAGTCCGACCAACGGGTAAAACACCAAACCGAAGGCTTTGGTACAGGCACATCCTCCTGTAGAGATGAAGAAGGAAAACTGGTGACAGATACAGACAGTGTGTTGAGGATCTGGAAGGAGCATTTTGAAAAGCTTATGGTATCAAATAGTAGCGGTGAAGTGGATACCCCAGAACCAATAATAGATGACGGTATAGAGTGTATGCCACCTAGCCAAGATGAGGTCATAAGAGCAATTAATCGGCTCAAGAACAATAAAGCAGCAGGTTCCGATGGATTATCAGCCGAACTATTCACGACTGGTGGTCAGATGCTGGTAAGGAGCATGCACCAGCTGATTAGTACAATTTGGCTGGAGGAATGCATGCCCAATGATTGGAACCTCAGCATCCTGGGTCCCGTGCACAAAAACGGAGACAAGACGATATATACCAACTATAGAGGAATAAGTTTTCTACCCATCACATATAAAGTGCTATCCAGCGTACTGTGTGAACGACTGAAGCCAATGGCCAATGACATTATTGGACCATACCAATGCGGCTTCAGACCTGGCAAATCCACCGTTGACCAGATTTTCACTTTGCGCCAAATCCTTGAAAAACCCCACGAAAAACACATCAACTCATTCCACATATTCGTCGACTATAAAGCCGCATTCGTTAGCCCTATCCGTTTAGAGGTGTTTAAAGACATGTCTGCGTTTGGCATTCCTGCAAAATTAATTCGCCTATGCAGGATAACTTTAACTGGCACAAGTTCAGCAGTTAAAGTCGGAAAGGACCTCTCGGAGCTTTTTAATACTGAACGGGGATTCAGACAAGGTGGTAGTTTGTCGTGTGACCTTTTTTTAACATACTGCTGGAAAAGGTCATACGAGAGGCAAAAGTGAACAGAAATGGCACTATGTACACCAAACAACACATGTTACTCGCCTACCCGATGACATCGACATAATGGGTCGAACACTTAGAGCGGTAACAGCCATCTTTGAAAAAATCGAGAAGGAGTCTGCCAAAGTGGGACTGGTAGGGAACGGCGAGAAGACCAAGCTGATGGTATCAACGCGCAAGACGTCTAGTAGACTCGTAGCAACTGTAGAACTTGAGAACTACAGCTTCGAGGTAGTCAAAGATTTTATATACCTTGGTACCGCCATAAATAAAACGAATGACATCAGTTTTGAAATTCGGAGAAGGATTGTGATGGCCAATAGATGCTACTATGGTCTGAGCAAACAACTTAAAAGCAAGGCCAACTCCCGCCAAACCAAACTCACAATCTACAAGACCCTGATACTACCCGTGCTGTTATATGGATCTAAAGCAGATGAGGCCGCTCTTGGAGTGTTTGGGAGAAAAAATTCTTCGATAGATCTATAGGCCGATCTGCGTTAACGGTGAATATCGCTGTCGAATGAACCATGAGTTGTACCAGCTATTCTCGGACATCGATATTGTTAGACGTATTGAGTTGCAGCGATTACGTTGGTTCACGCAGAAGGGGAAGGACACAAATAAGCTGGAAAGATCAGGTGGAAGACAACATTGCCGAATATGGTCTTTCAAATTGGAAAAACTGCGCAAAAGACCGACGCGCCTGGAAATCTTTCCTAAGCTGGCTTATGTAACGAAAGTTCTGTCACATGTCAGCTAAGTAAGTAAGTACCATAGGCGTGGATATTTTAACAAATATTTTTCCAACTCTACCATAGACGCGGATATTTTAGAAAATATTTTTCCAAGGCTACCATAGGCGTGGATTTTTTAAAAAAATATTTTTCCAACTTTACCATAGGCGTGGATTTTTTTAAACAATATTTTTCCAATTTTATCGTAGGCGTGAATTTTAAAAAAAAAAAATTTCCAACTTTACCATAGGCGTGAATTTAAAAAAAAAAAAAATCCAACTTTACCATAGGCGTGGATTTTTAACAAAATATTTTTCCAACTTCACATAGGCGTGGATTTTTTAAAAAAATATTTTTCCAACTTTACCATAAGCGTGGATTTTTTTAAAAAACTATTTTTCCAACTCTGCCATTGGCGTGGATTTTTTTAAAAAAATATTTTTCCAACTTTACCATAGGCGTGGATTTTTTAAAAAATAATTTTCCAACTTTACAATAGGAGTAGATTTAAAAAAATTTTTTTCAACTCTAAAATATTTTTTAATGAAAATTTTCAAAATTAACCTCGTACCGAAATCTGTTTAAATAATTTTTTTCTATATTTCTCTTGTGCATTTTGGTGGTTTAGATGTTGCAATCTCTAAGCCAAAAACCCGAAGTAAATTTTTATGAGCAGTTTAGATGCTATAAAAAACTCACACACACACCAACATACATACATGCCAACAAAATGCACAAGCAATGTCGGTCGGTCGATCGATCGATCGATCATATGGTTTTGGCCATGTGTTTCTGTTTCCAATACTCGATGAAAAATTTATTTAGACTTTTTGTATAGGTTTTCTATTTGTGTGTGTCTGTGTCTGTTTCAATTGTTAGCGTGTAGGTGTTATTTCGGATTTGTTGTACCAGCAGCTTTGAGCTCAAGTTGCTTGATTTTTTTGTCTAGCTATGTGACTCTTTGGTATCTTTGGTTTATTGTTTTATTGTTGTTGGCTTTGTTTGTTTCTGTTCACTGTATCACATTGATTGGACGGTAGTCATCACCTTCGTCGTCATCTGTTGTCGTATTTTCTCGTTGTTGTCGTTGTTTTTGTTTGTTGTTTGTTAGTTAAACACGAGACAAAACAAAATCACTTTCCGTTTCGTTTAAAATAAATTTTGACGTCAAAATTGTGTTTCGTGTTTTTTTAACGAAATTTTTAATTTGACTCAGTTTGTAGGCCATATAAGGTATCTTTTTATTGATATTTACAATTAACACACAAGTATTTTTATTTATTTATTTTTTTTTTTTTTTTTTTTTTTTTTTTTGAAGAAGAAAAAATCGATGCGAAGGTGGGGGTATAATTGTGTATGTACTTCATGTTGAAGAGGAAAACTTTTAATTAACACCTTTTAATACACTACACAACTATGTTGTCAGAGTATTATAGCTTTGTGCAGCCCCAAGAGTTTGTAACGCAACGAAATATTGGTCCTAGACCCTCCTTTAAGTATACCGATCGTCATATTTCGACTAGCTGAGTCGTTCTAGACATGTGTGTCCGTCCGTCCGTCTGTCTGTCCATTATAATTTGTAAACACGATAGAGTTAGAGCCACAGTTATGGACCAATCTTCACGAAATTTTGCATGTGGAATGGCTTCTGGCCAATAAAGACCCCTATTGTTTTTTAAAAAGATTGGTTAATATTTAGGGGGTGAAATGGACCAAAAACTTTATTTTTGTCGGATTTTTTTTTCGCTCTAAAGGCCGCAATTATGGCCCGAATATCGCGAAATTTTAAATGGAGATCGGGCCAAAGAATAAGCATGCCTGTTTTGATAAGGATTGGTCAATATTTAGCGGTTCAAATGAAGCTGGACTTTTGTGTACTGAATATTAGTAATATTCGTAAAATGTGAAACTTTTGTTGATAGAAAAAAATAAATATCCAAATTGTGATACATTTTCCGGTTTAGGGTCATACATAGCTTTCATTGTGAGTTATAACTATTAATCAAAACTTACTGATTCATAATATAAATAGTCAGATTTTTGCACTTACCTAAAAAAGAAAAGTAAAAAATAAAACATTAGAAAATATAAAAATTGGGAATGGCGTGTATTATTTTAAATTATATTTTTCAGTAAAAGATTTGGTGTAGATTTTTTATACCCCCCTTCACCAAACTGTGGTATGTCTTTGTGCATATGTTTGTAACAGGCAAAAGGAAACGAGATAGACACATAGTTCCTTTTGAGAATATGCATAGAATCACTTTCTAAGCCCATTGGACCATACCAATGTGGCTTCAG
Organism: Musca vetustissima; assembly: GCF_032173495.1. Classification (NCBI taxonomy): domain Eukaryota; kingdom Metazoa; phylum Arthropoda; class Insecta; order Diptera; family Muscidae; genus Musca; species Musca vetustissima. The sequence continues at coordinate 1,646 of NW_026885776.1, read as the reverse complement.
ACCTGGCAAATCCGCCATTGACCAGATTTTCACTATGCGCCAAATCCTGGAAAAAGCCCACGAAAAACACATCGACACAGCCCTATCCGTTCTGAGGTGTAAAAAGCCATGTCTGCGTTTGGCATTCCTGCAAAATTAATTCGGCTATGCAGGATAACTTTAACTGGCAGAAGATCAGCAGTTAATGTTGGAAAGGACCTCTCGGAGCCCTTTAATACCGAACGAGGATTCAGACAAGGTGATAGTTTGTCGTGTGACCTTTTTATCATCCTGCTGGAAAAGGTCATACGAGAGACAAAAGTGAACAGAAATGACACTCTGTACACCAAGCAACACATGTGGAGCTTGAGAACAACAGCTTCGAGGTAGTCAAAGATTTTATATACTTTGGTACCGCCATAAATTAAATGAATGACATCATTTTTGAAAATCGGAGAAGGATAGTGGTGGCCAATCGATGCTACTATGGTCTGAGCAAACAACTGAAAAGCAAGGCCACCTCCCGCCAAACCAAACTCACACTCTACATGACGCTGATACTATTCGTGCTGTTATATGGATCTGAAGCATGGGTATTTACGCAAGCAGATGGGGCAACTCTTGGAGTGTTTAAGAGAAAAATTATCCGAAAGATCTATGGGACGATCTGCGTTGACGGTGAATATCGCCGTCGAATGAACTATGAGTTGGGCCAGCTATTCTCGGACATCGACATTTTTAGACGTATTGAGCTGCAGCGACTACTTTGGCTAGGTCATGTTGTGAGAATGGATGAAGGATGCTCCAGCCCAGAAGGCATATAAAAGCGAACCAGCTGATGGTTCACTGCGTAAAATATCGACGCACCTGGAAATCTTTTCTAAACTCGGCTTATGGAACGAAAGTTCTGTCACAAGCCAGCTAAGTAACTAAGTAAGTAACTTTCTAAGTCTATTTTTGCATGTCCGTCTATCCATCCGTCCGCCTGCCCATGTTAAATTGTAAACAAAGTACAGGTCGCATTTATGATGCGAATTGGATGAAATTTGACGTTAGTCACTTATTTGGCCCATGGACAAACCCTTTTGAAATTGGGAAAAATCGGTTCAGATTAAGATATAGCTCCCATATATATCTTCGTCCGATTTAAGGTAAATGGTGTACCAAAGCCCCTATATATCTTTCGATTTGCACGAAATTTGGCAGAGCGTAATGAATTAAGTCTAGAATGATGTGCGTCAAGTTTCCTGAAAATCGGTTCAGATTTAGATATAGCTCCCATATATATTTTTGGCCGATTTAAAGAAAATTGTGCACCAAAGGCTCTATATAGCTTTCGATTTGCACGAAATTTAGCACAGCGTACTGAAGTAATTCTAGAATGATGTGTGTAAAGTTTCCTGAAAATCGGTTCAGATTTAGATATAGCTCCCATATATATTTTCGTCCGATTTTATGTAAATGGTGTACCAAAGTCCCTATATATCTTTCGATTTGCACGAAATATGGCACAGCGTAATGAATTAGATCTAAAATGATGTGTGTTAAGTTTCCTAAAAATCGGTTCAAATTTAGATATAGCTCCCATATATATATTTTAGTCCGATTTAATGTAAAGTCCCTATATATCGTTCGATTTGCACGAAATTTGTCACAGAGTAATGAAT
>NW_026885775.1:0-70731 GCF_032173495.1 Musca vetustissima | reverse complement strand
GTTGTGTGTGCTTCAACTTTGAGTTTACGTATTGCTATGTTCTTCCCCAAAACATAAAAGACTGAAATGAGTTTAAACAAGTAAAAAAAGCGTTAAGTTCGGCCGGGCCGAGTTTAAATTAGAAGGTACATCCCTAATCAATAATTCCAAAACAGGAATTTTCCAAAAAAAAAAATTGAATTTTGAATCGTATATTTTATTATTTTATTTTGTGACAACTTGTTTATTTGTATAATCACAATTATTTACTGTTGGCTTTGAAAATTAATAATTTTCGCCTGATTCAAAGGGTTTCATTTTGAAAATAAAAACTATTTTGATTTTCTTCATGCATTGTGTGTCACACATACATAAACAAACTTCAACAAATTACACGTACTATGATAAATGCTGTACGGCATGATGTACAGTGTATGGGGCCTTTAAAAATTAGTTTCACTCGGTTTGCTACGAGATATTTACATAAATGGTTTTTAGGATTTTTTAGCAAACCAAAACATCGACATTATGAATTTAATTAAATGAAACCATGGCAAAACATAAAATAAATTAAAAGAGAATATAATGCTCTGTAATATATAATCCTAACATGCATTTGTCTAGACATTTTCCACAATTATTTTAATGAGTACAATTCCTTCAATATAAAAAGAAACATTTCATATATTTAGACTTAGCCAGACTCATGTGTACGAGACCAAAATTTAGAAGAAGAAAAAGAACAAGCTCAAATATCATCAATGTTTTCATGAGTTATATATTTTATTTATATTCCAAAACTCCATTACATTTGAAATCATTCGCTGTGTATAAATGTTATATTTATTATTATCTGTTTATTTTGTGTTTAAGAAAGCACAAATACAACTGTGTTTTCTTATAATCATCTTGGCCAATAAACTTAACATGAAAATGTTCTTCACAGTTAAAGACGAAGTCATTGTTGTTTTTTTTTTTACTCACAATTTTGTTCTGTTTTCATTTCATATGAAATTGAGTAGAAAGTTGTGTTCTCTTTACCCAAAATTCAATATTGTATTTTTTGAATAAAAGTATTGACTTCATCGAGTGTCTTCAGCATCCTTAAATTGCCAATATAAACTTCAAAATTTCAAATTGTAGTATTAAAGATTTTTATTTGTCGTAAAACATTTATGTTCAATATAGATACGTGAAAATGACAAGCTGCAGGAAAAAGAAAACGAAATACTGGGAGATATTTAATTCAAATCAATAAATTGGCAGTGAAGATGCGCAATGATAGAATACTGTAGAACTGTAATAATTTGAAGAACACAGCTTCCGTTTTGAGTATTCGTAGGACAAAAAAGGATAAATCAAAGTATCAAAATGTATTACTTTTATTTATACTTTTTTGGTCCTGATTTCAGTTGGAAATACATAAAATAATGATAAAAACTGATTATTTGAATATGCCACACAAATAATCGACTTAATTGAAAGGTTACCGAATTTCTTCCACATTTAAATGTGTTGATCATTTTCTTAAATCTCCGAATATATCCTTAATGTTAAATAATTCTTTAAGTAGAACTGAACTGGAAATTACACTATGTGTGTATTTGTTCTCAACCAAGTGTTTGTAAACTTATCGAATCATTGCATTATTAACTTAATTGAATCCATCTGTTATATTTAAAGTATTAAACAAGGAAGGAAAGTCTTTATTTCCTCAACACATGTAAATATTTTCATTGAGTATACTTCCATCGTTTCGGTATGCACACACACGCATATCAATATTAATACAGCTAATTAAATACAGGCATACAGGATAAAATCCATTTCATGTTACATTAAGTAGCTGCCAGTGTAAACAATTTTAATAAGAAAATCTTGAAAGATGTTAACAAATATTAAATACATGAAAAATGTACTATTGTGGTATTAAACGAACGAGTAGACTTAGAACACCATAATTTGATCGGAGATTAAATTCTGGTATGTAAAAGTAGTATCTGAAATTCGTACTAAAAGGTGTATGAAACTACTAACATATAATAATTTGTTAACTATCGTTAGCACAATGACAAAGTAAACGAAGGTGTGGATCGCTGTTGAAGCTCGAACAAAAAGTCCACAACAAATTTTAAAATATACTAAAATGTATACAGGAGCATTTTCTGTGAATTTTATAATGCATTTTTTAGAAATACGGTACTTGCTTGATGATATTTGTTATGCGTACTCAATAAAACTTGATGTAAAGTTTGAAACTAATAGTGATAGACTCTGAATAGTTTAATGCGAACAATTACTAAATGCTTCTATATATGGGGATCATCCTGAATAGCGTGTCTTTTCGAAGAAGAGAGGTACAAAATGTCAAGTCCTTGAATTACTCTTATTATTACGTTCAAAGTTTGTAATTATTGTGTAAGAATTACCATTAGCTTTGGGGTTAAGACAATTTATATTAAACCAGTGAGCGGATGTGGGTATAATTCCCACATCCGAGTACATACAACAATATAATGGGTGTCAATTTATAGGTCAATCACTTCTCTATCAAAATCTCCAGGTGTAAATATATACGTCCCGAAATACAAATTTTGTATTTTTTTACACAGGAGTCTGACCAGATAAGTATTAACCAATCTTTATCAAAATAGTTATGCTTATTCTATGTTCAGAAACCCTTCTCTGTGTAAAATTTCAGAAATTATTGTCCAGAGAGCGTCCAGAAAAATAGACAAAAATAAAGTTTTTGGGTTCATTTCATCGCCACAAATTTAACGATTAAAAAAATAGTGGTATCCATTGGCCCAAGCCGAGCCTACGTTTACACACGGACACACGGACGGACGGACACACATGTCGAGATTGACATACTTAAAGGTGGGTCTAGGACCAATATTTCGGACGGACACACATGTCGAGATTGACATACTTAAAGGTGGGTCTAGGACCAATATTTCGCGACGTTACAAACTGTTGGGGCTACACAAAGACTGACAACATAATTGTGTAGGGTATAATGTATTGTTTTTAAATCTTTGAATGTGTGATACAACATATATTTACAAAAGTATATCCTATTTCTTTTACAATGTGAGGTTATACATCAAAATTATAAACAATTGTTTTAATTATTCCCTCCTTAGATACAATTTCAAGTAAAGGGTAATAATATTCAAACATGACGCAAACTTGATGTCAAGTGCAAAATATTATTTAAATAATATTTTTTCCTTTTTATTATGATCATTGCAATAACAGTTATTTGTATTTAACATACAATCAGTGCTGAATTTTCCCATTTAAATTATTCCCCAATGCTTTTAGATTTTAATTTAAAATATCAATTTTCATAATCACAGCATATGCTTTTAAATTATTACATGGAATATTTTCAAATAGTGCCTTGTGGTGGAGAAGTTTCTAACACAACATTAATTGGTATATTGCGATTCGTATCGTATCACGATTGTGTGTGTCTAACCAAATTGTGTTTTGAATGTTGACAGTATTTGCCAATCAGTAGTTGTAGTATAACTAACTTCAACGATGATTGCTATGTTGTGAACAATTTCCATGTAAATTAGAATTTGTAATTATTTTCGATATTTGCAGATATTCAAAAACAAAAAAAAACACAAAACAATTCTAAAAAATACAAATAACACACAAGTATATACGAAAATATTTATATGTACTTTCGCACACATTCATATGTAAACATTTCCTAAACATCGATACATATGCCGTGTATTTGTGTGTGTGTATGTTTGTTTATACTTTCCCGTACAATTTGCAAACATTTATATTTCCGACATCATTGCTGGGATAATGTTCCCATGTTGTTGCATTACCATTTCAATGAACTTTTTTACACCAGCAATATTATTTCGTTTTTCTTTCCTTTTCTCTCCCCCTCTATGGTTTTTTATTTGTATTGTAGTTTTTTGGCTAATAGTTTTTGTTGCCTAGGAACCCCCAAAAACAAACACATATTCAAATTCTTTTATTATTTTTATTTTCAACATATCCGCCCTCTACCATTGTTATAAAAATGAATGCCAGAGGCAGATATAGAAATTTGGCAATTTTGAACCAAAAGTGTAACTGAATTAGGGTCTTTAAAAAATAATCAAAAAACGTATCCAATTGGATGTGTTGATTGGCCGACGGGAAAATATTCAATTTACAGTATAGCAATATGACAATTACAGGGATAGGAAACATGTTATCGCTCCCCACGAAGTTGAGAATTACAAGAAAGAAACTGTTATGAAACAAAGTTTATCCGTTTTGTCGTTAGCACTTCATGTTCTTATAGAATACATTAATTACCAAATGCATTCGTGTATAAACATACACAATTCACAAACATAACATTTTTTTCTATAATAACAATATATACATATGTAAATAAATAAATAGTGAAACATGTTTTCATAATTCATTGAATAAATTTGATTTTACAGCAATTAGATCTTTACGCTTTGAAGGCAATCTATGATAATGCAATTATACAATTTTGTGTCAACATATGTAGTCATAGATGGCAACATACTGCAAACAGTTATAACAACATGAATTGAGAATATTAAAAGTTGTAGATTATTTACATATCTCAAAATCTACTACGGAACAGCGAATACATCATAATTTGATTGTGTTTAGTTTCCGAATGCAAAATAACGCATTCGATTGGGATGTCGCAGATTATATTCATCGCACAATACTGTGTAACGCAATGTACCTTGACTATGACAAATCACATAGACCCAACCAAACTGACACAACAATGAAAATTAAATATTTGTTTATTCCACCACCCAGCCAGTCATCTCCTTACCCGCCCCTGCTGTTGACTTTGTTAAAATACTGAGTCGCATGTAATTGCATTTTCCTTATTTAAACAGCATTCAAGCTTTCAGGTTCAATTTGCTTGCGTATTTATCAGGAAAACGGTGATATTCAATGCAGCAGTAAGCCTTGCTTGCTTGCATTCGCTCCATTTCTTTTGTTCTTTATTTGCCAATATTTCTTCTGAATTGATGTTACAAATACCCCAGTGCCAGCCACGTTTCGTGCCTTTCCTTTGTTGTGCAGAAATGAAAATGAAGACTGGTACTGGTTGGCTGGTCGGTCGGTTGGTTGAATGGTTGGTTTGGTTCTTGACCGCTATATTGCCACAACTGCCAGTAGCACACTTTTAATACCCTATGCCAAAGTATTGTGGTTGCAACAAATTGAGTTGGAAAAGTTTTGCCATGGCCGCAGGAACAAGATGGATATCATTTAATACATTGTAAAAGCGTTGATGGAATTTCAAAGGTAGCTGCAGCAGCAATGCTGGAAATGTGATGCTGCCAGAACATTTTTATCATTTACGCAAGAAACCAAAGAACGAAAATAAAATTTTACGAAAGTAAATTTTTGTTCGGTACACCTCAAAATAACTTTGAACTTATGAAATTGTTTTGGAAGTATTTGTTTGATTTTTTTTCACTTTTAAAAATTGTATTTAGTTTCATTGCAACGTAGACTAGAATAAAATGTGACACAGTCAATAAAGTATACTTCTTTAGATGTGCATTGAATTCTTGGGAATTGAATAATGGAAAGTGAAACTACGTGTACAAGAGCAATATTGAGTGAACATATTATGGAACTGGGACTGATATCAATCTTTAAAATCAAAGAAAAAAATGTCATATCATGCTTTTGAAGAAATTTCGTTTGGAATATTCCCTTTTCGAGTTGGATTTTTTCAAGTATTTAACTTTTATTTTTATTGCAGTTCCGACTGCAATCATCATATTTAGTATATGATAGATTTACATATAACTATTTCATGCCCTATACCATAGTATGTAGGGTATATTAATTTTGTTTTTCCGTTTGTAACTCAAAATTGTGAAAATCAACTACTAGAGTTTTTGCAAATAGAGAGCAGGCCTTCTATGAGAGAGGCATTGTGAAGTTACCTTTAAAAAATGACAACAATTCATACAACAAAACGGTGCATATTTGGCCCAAATCGGACATTCCGAAGTATGTTAAATAAAGTACTATAATTCATATAAAAAATGGGTTGTCTTCCCTAACCTAATATTATTGATAGGCGTAAAATTCTATGACGATTTAAGACTGTACGTCTGTCGGTCTATTGCAATCACTCTAGCGGCTAAACGAATTGAGATAGATTGTCAAAATTCTGCATAGACTCGTCTTTTGTCTGCAGTCAGTTCAAGTTCGGGCGATATCGGTCCACGTTTGAATCGAATTCGCTGAAATTTCGAACATGGGGTTCTTATTGGGAACCAAATTGGTATCGCCGTGATTTCTCCACTAAAAATTATGAATATATGTCCACTTTTTCTAGTAGTCCCCATATAACGGTACCCCCAATATTTTTAGTTTATTAGGGGTTTTGACCGCAGTTTCCGACCGAATTGGCGGTAATCAAGTACTTTGAGTTCTTATTGGGTAGCAAATAACTCCACTAAAAATTATAAATATAGGTCCATTTTTTCTGGTAGCCCCCATATAAGGGGACCCCACACTTTTCGGTATTTTGGGGTTCTTCGGCGCGTATTTCAAACAAATTCTCTGTAACTTGTTTTTTTGTAATCGTATATGGTAACAAAAACCCCTTTCAAAACATATTAATATTCCTACACGAAGTAATCAATATTGGTGCCGCTTTCGGTATAGCCTCGACACAAGTACGCAAACAAACATTTTTCCTTTTTTTTCAAATTTGCATACCAAATACAAATTTCACCAATTTTAATGGAGTTTTTTCCACGGTTTTGGGACTTTAGGAAAAAACTCCATTAAATTGGTGAAATTTGTATTTGGTATACATTATGGTTTTCAGCAATAGTTTGGTAGAATTGTCGGTATCGGCATGTTCCCTATATTTTTATTTCTAGTAACTGCCAGTACGCCTATGGTGGAGGCTTGTTTAATATTCACCACTACACCAAATTCTTACTGTAGATGTCTCTTTCCATTTCTCAATTTACATCTTCAATAATATCTGAAAATTTAAAGACATTAAGCATTTAATACAATTTCTTAATAACTATACCTTGAGAAAAATCAAAACAATGAACTTGTCTATTGTTGATACGTAAATACTTCTATTCAAATTAACTTTGCTAATGGGATTAAAAAGTTGCTAACAAACTTGACAAAAACCAAAGAACTTTTCACTTTCAAATGACAACAAAATGTAATTACCCAAGTTCGAAATATTCACTTAAACCAATAACACCGGTGTTCAAATATATCTATCATTCGTTTTTTGGGAAAATCTAAAAGTTCCAAAGACGCCAGACACAAATATAATAAAAAGGACTAAACCACAATAAATTTTTTAGCCACCAGAAACCCCCTTGAAAATGACAACAGCAATTACATTTAAGCCATTAAAGAAAACAAACGAACGGACGAAAATAAATAGAAAATGTCATTGCTGACTATTTTAGAAACGGTGAACATGGGTTCGACTATGCCAAATCCAATTTCTAATTACATGACCATTGGTGTAATAGTAGAAAACGGCGACTACGAAGATATTTTAAGCGATAGCCTTTGTAAGATTTTACGCAGGGCAAGATGAAAATGAAGAAGAAGAAGCTGTTGTCTACTGTGCTGTTGGAAAATATTGAATGTTTGTAATATCAATTTTATGAGAACATCTCTATAAACGTAGTACATTTCTTGGGGGGTAATAATGTGTACTTCAATGCATGTGTCTGTGTGTGTGTGTGTGCATGTTTACGTACAGTATACACATACATTTAGCATGTACCGGTGCTTGCAATCAATATTATGAGATTGAAATATGAGACATTGCAGTGTCTGAAAAGAAATATACATTTCTTCCAAAATATTCAAGTTCAATGTCATCATGGTTATAGGGAATGGAACAATAGTTCAATGAGTTCGGAGAGTCCATGATTGATATGTTGCACATTCATTGTTATTACTTTTAGCAGATTAACATAGCCAATAGGATAAATCCCTATAATGGTAACAACACATTTTGTATTTTTATGGTTTTATTTTCAATTCAATTTAACTGGATTCTGTGTTAAACAGTCCAGCATAAAAATGTCCTGGTCCATTTTAGGTATATTGCAGGGGCGATTTCAACCGAAATGTTTGTAATTAGAAATCTAGATTGTAGGAGTTTGAAAACCTCTTCAAAATTTACCTTATAATGTTTATACCCTACATACCTATATTGTCAATCTATCATAGCTCTGCTCAGCCCCTAGACATTGTAACGCTTCGAAATATTGGTCCTAGACCCACCTTTAAGTATACCGATCGCCATATCTCGACTAAGTGCGTCGATCTAGACATGTGTGTCCGTCCGGCCATCTGTACGTCCATCGGTCCATTATAATTTGTAAACGCGATACAGGCCACAGTTATGGACCAATCGTCACGAAATATTACATGTAGGACGGGTTCTGGCCATAGAAGACACCTATTGTTTTTGGTAATGATTCGTTAATTTAGTGGTTCACCTTTAAAGTGATACCATTTAAATGGCTGTATGTACTGGGATGAGGAAGTTATACGTAAATATTTAAAATGGTATTCTGATAGTGTTTAGTATTACCATTATCACACCAGAGGCCGAAATGTAGCGCTGATGGCTAGGAAATTTTTCTCGATGTTCCGGTTATGCTCAAGGACCACCCCTATAATTTTCTGTGATGGTAGGATGATATTTAGGAAGTGCAATGAACCCAAAACTTTATTTTTGCCAAATTTTAGATGTTATTTTTATATGCAGAACATCATATTTTATTCGCGGCTGTTTAGATGATGATCTGTCAACATTACGAGGGTCAAATCAACAAAAACCAAAAGTAGGAAATTAAGATTTGGAAAATATGTCAATGTTAGGAAGTGGAGCTGTTGATCTATAATTAGCCAAGAGGGTGCAAATATCCCGAATTATTGCCCAGGCTCAGAATATAGAACCGCAGGAAGTTTGATTTTCGAGTTTTAGTTGTATAGGGTATGATATGGTTAGCCCCGTCCGATTATACTGCTTCGCTAACTGTTTATTAATAGAATTGCTCATAGATCTTAAATAATATGTATGTCTGTCGAACCGAAAGAAATATTTAGTGTAGTCATGGCAAAATACATACAATAAACGATATTGAAGTGTAATTTATAGTAAGTCAACAGACATACAAAGAACAACTGCAGTAAGCAACGGAGTATAGACGGTTGGTGTAGACTATCTTATACGCTACATTACTAAGGCAAGAGTGAAGTTCTTCCAGAGGCACATCCCAAACCCAACAAATAAACCCAAATAAAAACAAAGGCATTTAGTATATCTCCCAAATCCGATCAAATACATCTGTATATAGTAATGTTAATTGCATCTGATCCTTTCTCATTTACTGGCAACTAATGCACATAATGTATTTGTAGTATTTCACTCATATATCTTGGCCTGTTTGGCCCTTAAATATTGATCGAATATCATAAAATCAAAATCGGAACTCTCATCTATAAAATATCTCAGGACATTACTTTGGACTCGAGAGTGAGTTGTTCATTTTATATACTTAGGAATGAAGCCAACTTTCCCAAATTTCGTCAAGATCGGTATTCCAAACCTTTAGTCAATACAAAGTTCATAACTCGTTATGCAGGGTATGAAATACCAGCAGTAGAGATTAAAAAGTTCATAAACTAAAATTCTACTAATGGAAATATAAATGAAATTGAAGCACCCACCCTATCTTGCCATTTGCTGCAAACATAATCACAATAAATGAATAAATTTTCCTAAACTTCAAATCAAATGTGAAGTATTTTTTTGGTTTACAAAAAATTGCCTTCCTTTTAACATGAAACAATTATTACGTTTTAATTATTTTCTTGTGTTGGAAATATTCATCTATTCGTTCGTTCGTTCATTCATTCTAGGTTCCTAATAGAATTTCTATGGAATATCGTAAAATGGTAGCACCCGACATACAGACATGTATTGTAGGCACGCATGAATGTGTACGAACGCATCTATGAATGGGGTCGCTTACAGGATTCATGCTACTGCAAAGAAATATTGTCAGGAATAAAAGTGGGGAAAGCAGAGAAGCAAATACTGAAAGCATTCTCTACATTAATAGCTAAGGGTCAGTAATAAATCTTTTGCCGCTTGCGTAACGATTGAAATTAAATGCTGGCTTGCTTCTTCTCTTCGTCTATGGTATATAAGAAGGACAAGAAGTGTTTCAAAAGATTTCAATGAGATCGCTGCTGTGGCACACCATTACAAATTGTAAAGGTTATTATGTGTAGGGTTATTCGCCAACAATTGTAGGATATTTTCTAAGACGATTAAGGGTGATTTAATTCGAATATACACTAATTCAAGAATGTCCCTACAAAATTTCAAAAGAAAATCTCAAGAACTCTTGAAGATATAGCCGATTTACTTTGTCAGCATCAAGTGACGGCTAAAGATTCCAAATTTTTACACGTTTCTCTGTGAGTGTATAGCTATCGTATGAACTAGGATAAAGCCAATCGGCGAAGATCTTTCTTATTTTTTAACTTGGTTTTTGTGGTAAAAAATCGGCGATTTTCCAAAATTTTTTTTCAAAGGTCAGCCATTTTGTTAATTGTTCACCTTATTGAACTTTTACAAGAACTTTGGGGCCATGAAAGTATATTAAATATTTTGTTTTATTTATTAAGTTTCATTCATTTTTTTAAAATTCTACATTTTAAAGAAAAATCTCTTCGTATGGAGTCTTTATATGACAAGTGTTTTAAAATTTAAAAATTAATTTCATAATTTAATTTTTTAAACTAACAAAAATGCTTGTGCACAACCATGTACATCTCAGTTATTCATTCTATAACATTCATAAATTCATGACAGTAAAAGAAACATGGAAAAATACTACTATTTTTTTCTGACTTACTAACCGAATTTAGTTCCTGCACAAACACAACAAAACTATGAGATGAAAGAAAAAGAGTCGAATAGCAACGCACACACTCACACACCACCAAACTAACCTTCTCAACCATCGCCATTTACTCTCAATGAATAAATTGCACTGAAATATGCATTCAAATGAAAAAATTAAATAGCTGCTGCCTTTCCAACACTAAAAGCTGCGACAAACATAGCTCGGAATGTGAAAGAAGTAACAAATTATGGCATAACAGTTTCCTTTTAAAAACGCAGACAATTGTACAAGAACGACACGACCATCGTCAATACGTACAAACAAACCTATATAAATAGACACACTCATACATCGACACTGCGTGACGGGGCAATAAAACAGAGCAAGCAGAGGGAAAAAACAAAAATCAAATTTATTTTGTAAGGCGCTGAAATTTATGATCTGAAAATAGCAAACTTCTAAAACAGACCTTTAAATCATAAAATGATATGTGTGACAAAATGTTCCACTTGCCAACCTAAAATAGAAAAAAATATAACTCGAAATTATTGGCAATAAAAGTATCACTTTGAGTGGAGGCAGAGTCTGTTAAAATGATAAGTCAAGACCAATTGCCAAATGGCTTAAGTAATATTTTTCGTATCGAAGACAATTTTCCAATAGAAGATTTTCTATATAATAGTATTATGAACTTTTTATTGTTTATGCTGTTTTACCTAACATAAAAAACCTGAACTCTTAGAACACTTATAGTAGACGATATTTGCAATTGAAATTATCTTCTTGGCCTTGTTAAGGCCGACTCCATAAGGTGGATACTTTGGTTTCTAATTGGTTAGTACATTTTCCTACTAAAAATTCAATATAAACCAGATAGCGGAGTGGTATAGTCGTATCGGGCCGATCATACGATAACCTACACAACTACCACGGAAGTCAAACTTTCTGCGAATGTTTATTCCCAGGCTGGACAATATTTCGCGATATTTGCACCCTCTTGCCCGATTAGATGTCAAAAGCATCTCTTCCTTATACTGATATAATTTCCGAATATATTGTTAATATTTAGTACAGCCCTTCTAATTACTTATCCAGATACCATTCACAGTGAAACTAAAAAAAAAAAGACGAAAAACCACAAATTAAATTTTCGGTTCATTTCTTCCCTAAATTATTATCCGATCATCGCCGAAAATTATAGGCGTTGTCCTTGACCGTAACTGGAACGATCAGATCAAAGCGATCAGTCCCATATAAAGCCAGTGAACGGAGCAGTATAGCTGGACGGGGACGGCAATACGATACCCTACACAACTATCACGAAACTCTAGCTCCGGATGTTTTTTCCGAGCCTGGGCAATATATCATGTTATTTGCACCATCTTGCCCGATTAGTACAGTCCTTCTACTTACTTGACCTATAGATCGGCTCGAAAAAACCACAAAAAATAAGTTTCATTGGGTCTACAATCAATATTTCGTGGCATTACAAACTCTTGGGGCTGATCGTCCATTTTCAGTATTTTTATTTCATAGGTAAATTTGAATGTCCACATCATGTTGTATTGTATAAATAATCTGATCTGGAGTTATTGAAAAATTCTCATTATTATTCTTGTTTTAGGATGGGGTTAAAATTCGGCGAATGTCCATATAAAATTTATGGTAAAAAGGTTTAAATAATCCATAACTCCTATGGAATTTCATATAAATTTAGAGGATTTGTTCACAGGATGGGGTTATAATCGATTTATTTAATCTATTTTGGTAAAAGTCGGCGAATGCCCATATTAAATTTATGGTAAAAAGGTTAAACTAATATATAACTCCTATATATGTATGGAATTTGATATAAATGCTGATCCAGAGAGGCTATGATTATCGGTGACGATTTAAATATAACACCTTTAAATAATTTTGACCGATTTCATGTAAATCGTACTATAAAGGACCCTAAGTACCATTTCTTGGTGGACGTGAAGTTGAGATATATGGCCCGAGGGCAAAATGATTGCATACACGTTACATACAAATTTACTGTATATGTTTGCTTACGGGCGACACCATCATATATAGGCCAGAAAGACTCTTAGCATATTATGGTTATAGTTAAATTTAAACTAATTGCCATAAACACGTTTAACATTGCCAAACAAAGGTTACAAAAACTGTGCAAATCTACAAATATTCCATATCCTTCATTTTTTATTGAAATTCCATACCTCTATTACATCCACAAGTGTTAAACTTTTTTAAAATCAATATTTTCCCAATATAGAAATGTAAAAAAAAAACATTCAACGTATAACATTTCAAAGGTTTTTTGTTTTTATTCCAAATCAAATATTTAGTCACATACACTTTTTATCACACAAACTATTTGTGTATCCATAACTCGCTTCACAATTGGGCTAATCGAACGTTTTATAACTGACACGTCCAGTCTCGCGTTGTTCTTTTTTCATATTTTTTATTATGGATGGACACACAGCGACACTTGCCCATAAAGCCCCATCCAACTGGGTCACACAGTTCACTTTCTGCTATTCGAGATTGAATGAATGCGCTTAACGATAGGGACTATAAAATTAATCTAATTCAACTTAAACCCAGTTGAGCTCTATTCCTTTCAGTCGTTTCATTTCAGCTCTGTTTTTTTTTTTTCATTTTATGTGGAGTTCAGATTTTGTCTTTCAGCTTTTCAATAAGTTTTATCATTGGGAATTTTTCATGTTATTTTTTCATGTCACACACTCACAATACAGCTACACGACAAAAAAAAGTTTTATTTGTATCAGGTCGCCCGTTTTCCAGTGTGAAATTCGTTTTATTACTTTTCAATGTTGTTTCGAAAAAAAGAGAAAGGGTGCAACAAAAAATAACACAGAATTGGCTACACCAACGTGCGTTTACAATTTTTACACTTTATACAATTTTTATAGTATATTTTTTCATTATTTTTCCATCATAAACTTTATCATTGTATTATAGTTTTAACAATAAAGGACTGGCTGGATGGTTCGTTGCTTGCCTGGATTCAGGACTACCAAAAGAAAAATGAAGATGTGGGGTAAATTTTTATTGGAGTGATGGATTGTTGGGCTAAGAACATATGTGACAATACTCAATAATAAACATATGTTGTTCGAGCATAGGGATAATTATATAATGATTTTAAAATGTAATCGTGGTTTGCTTCACAAGCTCGCGTAGGCGTGGTTTGTTGTAAATATTTTTGGTTTATTTAAAAATATTTTTAATCCCCACCATTGGCGTGTCTTTTAATGTTTTTTTTTCAAAAAAATTAATTTTAAGCTCCGCACGTAGACGTGGTTTGTTCAAAAAATATTTTTAAGATCCGCCCATAGGCGTGGTTATTTAAAACAGTTTTAAGCTCCGCCCATAGGCGTGGTTTGTTTAAAAATTATAAAAAAAAATATTTTTTTAGCTCCGCCCATAGGCGTGGTTTGTTTAAAATATATTTTTAAACTCCGCACATAGGCGTGGTTTGTTTAAAAAATATTGTTTTTTAATTTTCTCCAAAACATTGTGACCAAATTGCACCAACCTACTCAAATTAAAAATCCCCTATATTTAAGTAATCCTTGGTTATCTGAATGTTATCCTTCACTCCAAAATTCATCTGGACGTAAGCCCTTGTTTTGCATTGTTCATTTCATACTTGCCAGTTCTTGGAAAAGGTGTTGTCTTGAGGTTCCATTCAAAAGTTTTATTTTTCTCCGGAATACACCTAGTATTGTTGGATACCGGAGACAATATGTGTGGGTATGTCCCTCTATAAATTCCGTTATGTATTTTTGTTACCACACACACACACACATGCACACCGACATGAAAAAAAAACACTCAAACTTTATAACAATGGTGGCATGCAGAAGCAATAGCTTCTTTCACTGTGAGCTTGGGCTTATTTTATTCTTTTGGTTGTGCATGACTACAACAACCATAAAACTTCCTACCAATCTAATACGAATACACAGAAAACAATATTGTCAACACTTATTCATACCTAAACACATACACACACTCGCTCACCAAAAGATATGCATGACATGGCAATACCATACACAGTTGGTGGCCAATTCTCTACGTGAGTTGATGTTTATGCGTCTCTGTGTGTTTGTATGTGTGTGTACGATGTCATGGTGTATATGAGTTTGTTAAGCCTTTAGATTTTAAACAAATACATGTTTTAAAGTACAAACACTTACACAGCCAGCCACACATGCATCTGACACAAAACAGTTGTCGTCGTGACCAAACATTCATACCTACCTCACATCGTGTTTGGTGTTTGTCTTCCTATCAACGAACCACCGACTTTTTGTTTTTCTTGGCGGCGGTGTTTAGCATTATTTTATTTTCCCTCTCAACAGTTCGTTGCACAGTCGAGCCAATAAATGCACACTGGTCCATTAGCATCAGTTCGGTGACCATAGGACCTTTGTTAAGTTTTGCAAAAGGCAAAAACGGTTCACCAAAGATATTTTAAATATTTTGTTTTCGCAAAAAATACATGGAGACAGTGTGTAAGAGTAAACAATGGTTAAAAAACATTTGTTAATATTTGGAAACCTAGATGTTACAAGATATATTTGGTATAAAATGATTTTTATAAAAAATGTATAAATGATACTTGTGGGGAGAATATCTCTAAAAAAATATATATAATATTTTGGCGATTAATAAATCATTGTTTTTTTAGGAAAACCTCTAATTGGGATTGAGCCTGACTATTATTATAATTAACCACCAACACTACTGACAATACCAGTATATGTATATATTAAGGTATAGCGTTCGATTCTGACCACTCTTTCCAAACAAATCGGCTCATATACATATGATCAGACGTTCTTCATTATAGGTCCATATTTTGCCATTGCTCCTTATAAAGGGTGATTTTTATAAAATGAACTTAGCTTTTAAATCCCTGATAGAATTTGTCTGAAAACACAGTTTTAGAAACTAAAATACAAAATATGTTTATAACCTATGAAAACAAAACAACACATGCACACACATACACCCACCCATACATTGAGCATCAATTTACGACCAAGTCAACAGCTGGTGTTTGGTAAATGTTTCTGGTCTCCTACATGTGAATAGGTTATGATGATGATGATGCCACACAAGGATATTAGTCCAAAACATTGGTTGACTCTACTTATTTGTGTGTAGATGTGTACATGTGTGGGTTATCTTTATTTGTATTTCCCGTCTAGCCCAGACCTAACAACCCAACCCAACGCTCACCAACAAAACAAATAATGGAGCAATGTTCTTTGTTTTAAATTGTTCTTTTGATTCGAGGAATTGTTCTATTGTGTGAGAGTGTCTCTACTTTATTTAATAATAATGGTGATAAAACTAAGGATATTCCATTCTCATTATGATTTTTAAAACCTGTCCTCTGGCACAAAAGGCGCCAAGTTAACATAAGATGTTTACGGTTGTTTCCTACCTTCTAATGGCTGCAACGCCCATAAGGCGTTCTAATATTTTTCACTTTGCCATTTCCGTGATTTGGCAGATAACAACTGGAATATTTATAGCAAGTTAAGTAAAGTTTTCAAAAGGAAAACAAGATATACTTTTTGTTGTTCTTGTTTTTGTTGCTGTAATAACTTATATTGGCCATCAATAGAAGATGGCTTATTGTTGGAAATGATCTTAGCTGGTATCAAAGAGGCTTTTGTATAGACGAGTCATTGTTTGTTGTTCTTGGGTGAAGTGTTTCGTTATTATTTTTAAACATGATATCTGTTTTATGTTTCAATTAATCCAATTATTTCCAGTTAAATTGATTTTCTACAAAATGTATACTTAGAATGCTCGATAATGAAACATAAATGGAAAAATCATAATATTATTTATTTTTTTTATTTTTTCGAAATAACCTTCAATTTGTGAATAATGTGCTTGTATATAAATATCCATGCGGATCATCTTAGTTTATTTATTCCTTGGAAATGAAATGTATAATGTGAATAAGTGTCTCTGGTATTAGCACGAGTTTTGTCGGACTTTAAATCGATGGATTAAAACAATAATATGAGAAGTAACAAATAATGGATTATAATTTAAGAATATTTTATTTATTACAGGGGGACAATTGTACTGGAAATTGCTGATTAATTAGGAGACATCATGGGACACATACTGCTATTCGGCGTACATTCTCATTTCGAAAAATAATTTGCTGTGAATTGAACATATCAACATATTTAAAATGTATGTTTTCTATACTTATATCTATGGTCTTTAATTACAATGAAATATCCCAAACATTGTTTTTCATGACACTTATCTATACTTTCTTCATACATAATTCCAAGAATAACAATAATAAAGAAATTTCTGCAGCATATTGTATGCAGAACAAACACATAACTGGAATTTCACTCACACACATATATTTGTCTGACGAAAATTAAATGATTTGATATGATGATTATTACTGAAAAAATCTTCTGTGTCTTACAGGCAACATTATTGTGCTACGAAAAGAAAAAATGTTTGCCATTACACTTTCCAAGAACCAAATAAATATAGACTTTATTAAAATTCCTATGATTCGCTATTTGACTGTTCATATCACAAATGTCGTTTATAAAGATTTCCACCATTTCATAAATAAATTTATTGAGGGTCATTGAAACAACCATAAAACATAATTTATGAACTTGTTTATTTTAGGATTTATATGTAGATATGTATTATATATATTTTCAGGTCTTTAAATAGGAATCAATTTGGTTATTGGAAATTTGTACGAAAGTAGTAGAATGTAGGCTTTATTGGAAGAACCAAAAAAGCTAGGTATGCTGAAATTTGCGCTATATTCATAGGAATATTTGTCAATGTGGCATTGTTATATTTAGTAGTCGGAGAACGAATGTAGGTTTGAAATATAGGGTTATTTGTAAGTGGTACAAACATTAATCCTATTGGCGGACGAATATATTTTTGAGTTTTATTGTCTTTTATGGTGAACCATCGTTCATGTAGATGTTTTTTTCTTTATTTTTTCGCGATGAGCTTTATGTTCGATGTTGCAATTAAAATGGAAGGCAGAGATATGCTTCATTCCCACCATTAGGCGACGCGTTTCACCGTTGGTTAAGCAATATTTGTTGTGAAATTCATCATCGAATTTTGTTGCGAAATTTCATCTAAGAATTAAATTCAAGCGTCTTAGGGTTCGTACATTTGTCATCACACCAGAACAGCAGATTTTTATTGTAATGGCAGTTTTTTTATACCCTCCACGAAAAGGTGAAGTGTATATTAAATGTAACATTCCGTTTGCAACAGCTCATATTCACCGGAGAACCCACAAAGTATATATTAGGTTGGGGGAAAAAGAAATCCATTATTTTTATATGAACTATAGGACTTTATTTAACATGCTTCGGAATGTCCGATTTGGGCCAAATATGCACCGTTTTGTTGTATGATTTGTTGCCATTTTAAATGTAACTTCATAATGCCTCTCCCATAGAAGTCCTGCTCTCTATTTGCAAAAAAACACTAGTAGTCAATTTTCAAAATCCTTCCTAGATACCAATTTTGTATCATTAAAGAAATTTTGCAATGCAAGAATAAGATGATAATCGCTTGATGCCAAGTATGGCGGGTGCATTAAAGCTCCCCAAGTTTCTGGTGAGTCACTGTAGATGTGTGGCCCAGCGCCTATTCTGGCCATTTCTGGTCAATTGTAAATGGTTTTAAACAGTTTTATGGTCGATTTTTAGCTCCTGGACGATGTTACGACTGTTAGCATGCCGGTCAACGTCGATCATTTCTCCGATTTTATCGATATTTTCGACGACCGGCCTACCTGTGCGAGGTCTATCTTTAACATCAAAAATAGCACAACGGAATTTCGAAAACAAAATTGCACATATTTGGCTGTTACAGTATCGGAATATTCATTCAGTATATTGGGAATTTTGGACAGAGTTTCCAAACGAATTGGCTGTAATTTGGTATTTTGTGTTCTCATTGAATAACACATGTATTACAGTCCCATAGGGGCTAGGGTTAGGTTTTGAGAATTTCAATCACTCTCTTCTCACGAATTTTTCGATATGTTCATGCCCCTATCATAACATGAGTTTTCTTCTAGGAGAACCCATTAATTTTACAGCCGTGCGCAAGCTGAATTTTTGAGTTTTGGTGATTGTGCAACAAATACTTTAATACGAAAAGGAGGTGCTTTAAAAAATATTTCATACGGGTATAATTTATTTGTGTAGGGAAATTGTATCTAGATTTATCACGCCAAAGGTAAAGGTATTCAAAAATAAATGCTTAATTTCCAATCTAATTAGACGCATTTCCGAGGGTGGGAAATGTTATAGAATAAATTATTGCATTTTTTAACTATTTAGTATTGCTAAAAATTCTTTTAACACAACAAATAATCGAATAATAGAAGTTTTGCTAAATATAATAAAAAGGCTTATAAACAAGCCGACATCATTTACAGTGTAAATGAGAACGATCAGAAGGTATATTTAAATTTCTCAATGTTCCACAAAAAAAAACAAATCGATAGAAATCTGATACGTTTTTCATTCACCCGTATCCTGTCGTTTGAGTTCGACCAAACTAATGGTATACTCACACACGCATACACTCTATGATGTCTGTGCCTTTTCTACTTCTACTTTTTTTGGCATAAAACCTGATTTCCTTTCTTTTCCGGCAATCTGTTTGATTTTGTTTTCTGTTGTTGTTATTTGTGTCTTCAAATAGAGCAGAAAATGTATCAGTAAATATGAAAAAAAAACTGTGCTATCATTGACTCTGCTTGTACTCTGTGTGATTGATTCATTTTTCTTTGTTATTCATTGATGATAAATGATAATTGGTTTTAAAATATGATGAGACTATTTGGATAGAATGATAAATTATCAATAGAAAATCTCTACTAGGAGTATTAGATAGGGATACTAGAATACAATTTGACTAAACGTATTTGAGATAATACCCACATTATTTGGTAGACCGAGTTGTTCAATAATTTTCCAACAAAATTAAAAAGAACATAAAAAGATTCTAGCTGGTAGTTATGATATAAACCTACATGTGTATATAAAGTTCCATTCTATGTCTGGGTATAAGATACCACTATTCTAGCTGATAGTTTTGGTATAAACCTTTGATATAAACCTCTGGGCATAACTTCACTACAATTAGGCCTCATACCCCTTCCATTTCCACAACATTACTTTTGGAATTTCATGAGACTCCAAAATTCAATTTTTTATGTAGTAGTATTAGTTTCTGCTAAGCCATACACAAAGGAAGCTTAGAATTTTACTAATGATTCTTCCGTTTGCCAGAAATTCATACGTTTTGTTTTAATTAACCTAATTATGTTGTATGTGTTTGTGTGTGGGTGATAGCAGTTAAGTAGCTTTTACTGCTGGCTGCCAATGCATTTCATTTGTAGACAAAGTAAATAATATCCCACACTTCAAAATGCACACAAATACACCCACCCACACAGATACACACACACATATGAACTTCAGTTCAATGCGGTTGTTTTCCACAGAAACAACAGCAGCAAAATATTTCGTAATCTGAATACCAATCAATACGGCAAAAATTCAAATAACTCCAAACTTTGTGAACTTTCAAGTGCCACTTATGATGGCATACTGAATTGTGTTCTGGCCCCAAATATTAGACTGACATCATATCAAAGGCGTTTTGCAAATTGACATCCTTATGGATTTCTCTTGGAGAAAAGAAGAGCTACGGTCTTACTTCTCTTAATCATTTCCCTCTCTTATAGTATTGCTATCGCAGCCAGAAAAGGATGGCATATAAAAAGCTCTCTCTTTTCGATTGCTCTCTTCGCTTTCAAACACTCACGCAGGACTTTTGCAAATATAAAACTAAACAGTGAGCCGGTTGTTTATTTGTTTGTTTCCTTGTTTGGGCTAGTTACCATTCACAGCCGTTTGGCACGAGAGCGTAGTGCACTGACTGTCTGACAATACTAGATTTTAGGTCAACTTCTTAAATGTGGCAAATAAGTAAATGCAAGTTAGTGCATTCCAAGCATAAACGCAACATATGTATTAATGGCTTGAACACCCCCAAATGTGTGACAAATATTAATGCACACACAGACATACACGCTTTCGCATTCAAACATGCACACAGTGCACGTGCACAAGATGCTCTATTGCCAACCTTGCCATTTGGAATTTTATACCAAAATTGTAATCCTCAAATTGAAAGAATAATAATGAAATCTCATAGATAAGGAAATAGATAAGGAATTTGATGATCTTTTTTTCAAATATTTTAGAATGGAAAATAATATTGCAACTGGCCAAAATTCTAAATTGCATTCGACTATTCGACCATTTCTCAACAAAAACGTCCAAAACGAAAAACACTATCTGTCCCCGCACAAACATATATCCCAGTTGGTGTAAATCCTTTCGTTTATGTTTTTCTGTAATTGCTACAATAATATTTGAACTAAACTTGTTGGAAATTTATAATACTTCCGTTAGCAAAACTAACGCACACACACATCCCGCGTTAATGCTCTTTATTTACTAAAGTAAGTTTTATTTTAACATGTTTTTGTTCGTTGTTGTTGTTGTTGTCGTTGTCTTTGGATGCTATGCGGGCCAGAGAACTAAAATTACCAGGGATACGTACAGCATTTTTGTGGGTTAATGGTAATAGTTTTTCTGTGGTTTTACCAGCCATTGAATGTAATGAATGTACACTAAACCACTTCTATGTATAAATAACGGTAAGCATGTATATATTTACGTTGTTGCCGTCTCTTGTCTAGTGGATATATGCAAATGTGTGTGTGTGTGTTTTTTTACATGTGTGCGTATTTGTTTTTTGCATTTTCCCTCCAGACCGTTAATCAAATTACTAAATCGCTTTCATAAGTGTACACTTTACCAGACATAACTAACATTAATAAAAACAAGTAAATCATGTTCAACAAACACACGCACACACGTACACATTAAGATTTATCTTTAAATAAAAACATACACATGGTACACATGTAAAGTTTAGAAGTGCAGTTATGTCCATGAATGACTGCAAGTAGAAGAAAATAAAACGGTTACACATAGTTCTACATATACTCAGTATACCTTTGTGTATTTTTTATGTATGTATGAGTATATAAAATGTCTTAGACGTTTGTCGTTGGTTATTGTGCAATTGTATGCTATGACTGATGCCAGATACAGTGGTATTTCATAGAAATAAATAATTTCTCAATGGAAAAGTATTTCAAATCAATTGTTAGGTTGATTTTAACCACAAAGTATAACAGCCTACAATACCCTCGAACTATATATGTAGAATCCTTACAACAAGATAACAGTAATCGTTAAAGTTACTGTTATGTTGTTCGAATTTAAATGGCCACGAAAACTATTATTGAAGTTCTGGCTTAACAAAGAAATTTGAAGTTGTATAGTATTCAGATATATTGTGACCTTTACCATATCATGTGAATAATACAAAGTATACCATTCCGTTTATACCTCCTGAAAAGAAGAATTCGTCATAGGGATACAATTCCAAGGCTGTTTAGACATCGATTGTAATCAAGGTCTCTTAAGTTTTATTCAAATCGGCTCGGATTTGGATATAGCAGTCATGTGTCGCCATGAGATATCTACGTCCGACGCTAGAAAATTTAGCCTTGAAATTCAAACATTTAATCGCATATTAAAACAAAAATAGAATAGATAATCTAAATTCTACCCTGACTGATAGCAATGTAATTACCAGACTACGTCTATGGGTGCCGAGTGTGCCCCATTGAATGCCGAAGATACCCCGGGCAGGGGTATTCACTTTTTTGACAAAACTGTAAAAAAATTTTCTAATAATAGCTTGTCATACATTTTTGGTACGAATTATTATAATTAAGTACAAAATTCGTATATCTGGTCTGAGATATAAACGGTTCAACGGCTCCGAAATTTATCTGCTGAAAAACAATAGATAAAGAAACACAAAATACAGTTTAAAATGGTCGTGTTTACGATTCCTTAATTTACTTTAAAATGTTTTTCCTATCAAAAGGCTTTTATCCAAAATTCAATTCCAATTCATTACAATCATATAATTCCATTACTAAGGGTCCTACATGTAAATGTTTGTTAGCAAACCAAAAAAGTTCCACTGTTGATTCCTTTACGTCATTACGTGTCTACATGTGTATGTGTGTTCTTTGACCGACCGGAATGAATTCGTCTTAATAGCTGTCTCTGTGGGAATTTAGTATTTGTTCGTGCCAAAGATACCTAGTCCTGCACAACTTCTGAGGTCATAAATAATCCTATGACCTAAACAAAAAATATATATAATACATATTTGACTTATGATGTTGTTAAGTGTTGTAAGTAAGCATTCAAGGTTATAATTTATAAATAATAGCCAGATATTTATTTGTAATGTGTTGTTATAATTTCTGGTTTTATGATTTCATAGAAGAAAAATAAAAAAACACACGCACACTTTAAATAGTAAACATTAAATTGAACTTTATCATATCAGGCTAATTGCTCGCTCTTTCCCTCGCTCGTTGGCGGTGGCCCTCAATCATTTCCAGTGGAATGTTTAGATTTCCATGCTAATTACTTTAAATGTGTTATTAAATTGTAATTCCCATTGTTTAATTAAATTTGTTGTTTGTGCAATACTTTGCATGCTTTACATATTTGCTACAACTACCACTGCTGTAATCGTAAATATCCAATAGTTTTTTTTCGAGTGTGGCAGTGTGTTTTTGTTGCAACACTTTTCCACCATTATCTATTTATTTTTAATTAAATGTTCGGTATTCATATTTTATTTCTCGAATGCAGGGAAACATGTTGAAACTAATGCTTGATTTAGTAACGAATTGCGGGGCTGTTTGTAATTACAAACAGTAGCAAAAACTCTAATAACAACAGAGATATGTAGCGTGTATAAACTAACCAACCATATATTTGCCACAAATCTGAATACCCGCCCTTACCTTTCCTAATGCGCAAAATAAAGATTATAGAATTTTTGCCCTGTAACTATCTATGAAGGTCGTTGAGGAAAATTGTTAAATATGACATATTTATTCGGTACAAAGTAAAGAACAACTTTTCCAAACAAGAATTTTAAACAATATTTGTTATGTCCTGTCAGGCCAATAGCAAACCCGAATTGACCCAGACTTTGGGGACCCTTTGATATATTGCTTTTAGTTCCTTCCCACAAAGGGACACAATTTTGTAAATTCACAGAACTGGGAAAACTGACAAATTACATATTAAATATCTATATATATCTATATTAAATATCTATTGCATATATCATAGACTGAGGGTATATTTCTGTCAACGAACCGAAAGTTGAATAAGTCGTATTTTTTTAATAACAGTTTCACTATTTCAACTATATATATTTTTTTTTTTTAATTTCTAAAGACTATCCCAGCTGTAATCGATTATTATATATGGGCAATATTGCCAATTTTTTAACATAGCTGAAGCAGAGGTTCACCCCTTTATAACTCGGGAATTACTTAAGTATATGAAAAAAGTGAATAGTTTTGGTTTTTTTTTAATTGATCTGTCGTTTTACGGCAAACTGCTCATGATATTGATATTTATTTTGGTGGAAGCTGTGTCTACTTTAATGTATATTTCAAAATTATTTTATTTTAAAAACAGGTTGAGGCGAAATCCAGTTTTTTATACACAAAAAGTGATTCTTTTTATATATGTCTGCCGATTTTTTTTCTGTTTCTTGATTAAAAAAATAAATATGCCACTCATTTACAACCCGCTACACGGACTTGTGTGATTTTGATATCATTTGATTAATCACGGTGTTTAAATTATGTAAATATTTTTAAATTAATTTTTAGGTGTGTGTGTGTATGTCATTAATATAATGAAAATATTGATGTAATATCCCATATTTTTTTATTTTTCTCATATTTCGCGAAGATGTGCACCTTTTTCGAGAATATTATAATATATTCATATTCTTATTTTATGGAGGAAGATATATATCAACGTTTTTGGTCAATATAATAAACGGCGACATTTTAAGATTTTTTCTTATGCCCAAAATTAAAACCTCAATAACTTTTTCGCGCATCAACCAAAAATTTGATCGCGAACGGTTTAGGAGACAGAACATTTTTCTCCATATGTGTACCAAAAATCATTGATGTGCCACAAAAACAAAAAAGCTGATTTTTTGAAAATGGAATATTAAAAAATTGGAAATATTGCCCATATATATTTTTTTAGAACAATAAATTTTAACGAATATTTTCCACAAAACGATGTAGGCATTGACTCTTTTAAATATATTTGCTATAACTTTCCCAACTAATCTCGTTGGCCATTTCATTATCGCCAGCTAAAATCAAAATTATTTAGCATGGCCTCGTCCCTGGCATTAAATCATTATTAATTTTGTTTTTCATACACTCCTGCGGTTACATTTAAATGCATATTTCGTACGCGGCTAAAGGATAACAATATTTTCATAGAGATGACTAAACCCATAAATGTTTCTGTGAATATTTTCAGTGTTCGCTTGTGTGTATGTGTGTGTGGCAGTGTTTGTTGTTTTTTGTTTGTGTTTCTGTGTAATTGTGGTTATGTAAATTTGTATATAATTCAGTGTTATGTTTATAATTATGAAATTATAACGATAAACTTAAACCAGATTTTACACTCGGTCAACAACAAAAAACAAACAAAATATATTTGATAGTCAGACAAATCGGTTTTTATCTGGGCACTATGAAAATGAGTGGAAGTGTGTGTGTGTATTGAATGGATAATTTAATAAAATATGCAGCCACTACCTATACAAAGAAACGAATCGAAAAAATAGTTGAAAATTGATTTCGAAATTAGTAAAAATATGTTATAATAACAATTAAATTATTATTGTAATTGTTATTTTTCTATTCACTAATTAAATTTACTTTACAACAATAACAACTATTTTGGAGGTTATATTATGGAAATCGTAATGATGTTTAAAGTCTACAAAAGTTCTTTCATCATTTTCGTATTTCTTATTTACGGAATAATAGAACATATATTTCCGAAAAGACTACTTTGTCATGATATTCTAATATTTTTTTCTCATTTTCTGAAAAATAATTTTCAATGAATTATTTGTAAATTCTGAAAATTGTTCATTGCCCCCAAACTCCCATTGAAATAACTGTTTTTTTTTCTCTCCTGAACATACATTTCGAGTGCTGTTTCAATTTGCCTTTGTTTTAAATCAATTACTGCTTATGTAGAAACAAATAAATGATTGCATTTGTACTTTTTACAGTTGACAAATTGTTTTAATGGTTTTCATCATTAGTTGTTGGCAATTACTCTATAATTCCCCCCCAAAATCCCCCATTGCCTGCCAAAGCATTGTTCTGCCCACAGCGACTATGCATAATTTCGGATGATGTTCTTTGTGCAGCATCCAATTCCATGCAGTTCGACAACGGGTCATTGTTGTTCTGCTGGCATACTTTGCAGGTCAAAATCAAAATCAAACAAAAAAGCGAAATGAAAACAAAGCAACAACAACAGCAGCAAGAAAAAACTTCGGTCGGTCCTGTATAATAGCAAAATAAACAGCTGGATAAGTTTCAACAAGTTTTCATGCCGTAGCACAAAGAAGAAATTGGCTATGCCAGTGATGGATTTCGTTTTCATCTTTTTTTGTTTAGTTCGCTTTTCTCTCTGGACAGCAAAAACACCAACAGCAACAACAACTGCTACGTAGCTGCAATCATGAACCATAAATCCATGTAGAATAAATAACAAAAATGTTAAGTTAACTAAACAGTCCAGAGTATTTGAAAAGCTTTTGAAAGTACTCCAGTTGAGTTGCTGATTTATGTTGGTTTCCGTAAAATTTGTTTACAGAAATACAACGCCAACAACAACAGGAAAAAACACGGAATGCCAGCAAAACAAATTTCAAAGTTAGGCTCCCCTGGAAAATTAATTTCAGAACAAATTACAAAGGTTTTGTAAAGTCACAGATTAAAAGTTTTATTATTTATCATAAAGCTGATGCAAGCCAAGGCAAGTCAAGCCTTTCGGTATACCTGGCTGATGTTAAAGTAGAAATAATAACACCTACCTGTGTTTTCTATTTTTAACACAATTCTAGACTTGAATATGAAATTATGAATCGGCATTGAAGCTTCGTCTTTGCACTACGACAAATGTCATTTGCATGAGTGGGTTTATTGTCAATGCATGTTGAGCTAATAACATCTATGTTTATTGAAACATGGCAAGGAACTATTGCATACTCACAATCCGACATCCTACCAGGCTATATCACTGCTGTACTGCTGTCTCTTTAGGTGTTGAAAAAGGCTAGGCCATGGTATGGATTTTGTGCCTCATCTTTCCTACATACCCCCATATATTCCAGCAAACCAGTTCCAGTTTTCACTTGGATATTTATGCAATCAACATGTGGCATTAAATGACTAAGCCTGTAGAGCTCTGATACAACCACAAACACCAAAACCCCATGCTCATACACAACCACGCACACACACACAGACATACTGTACCAGAATTCTGTGAATAAAAGCTTGCTCAACAAACACAGCCACACAGAGCTGCTCATTTTTTATGCATTAAAAGCTGAGAAATGAAAGAAAAATGAACCACCACTCCGGATGTTTAGTAGATGGGAATGTATGATAAGACCAAAGTGACTTTGAAACTGTCACTGATGAGAAGTTGCTAAACATTATAACTATGTGTGTACAAATATTAGTGTGTGTGAGTGTTTGAGAGTGTTTTAGATTTATGAGAATGTATGTGAGTGCATTCTTTCATGTGTCATGATATAGCTGACAGAAGGATTACACTGATAGAAAAATGGCATTTCAAATTTAAGCCGAATACACTCAGTTTTTACTAAAATCGTACTTAAAAAATTAAGAAAAATTCGTACTTAGTTATTCTTAAAATAAGTACAATTTTGGATAGTTTTATAAATTCAAGTACGGAAATTATTGGAATAAGTATTAATTTCTTGACTTACGTAAAAAATTCTCATATTAAGTTAAGATTTGTATTTAATTCAAGAAAAAATTTCTAATAATGAAAAGTAAGTCATATATAACTTGAATTAAAAAGGAAATTCTTAAAACAAGCTTTGAGAGAAAAACAATGAGCACATAACAAATTTACTCTCTCAGATACTAATGAAAAGTAAGCGGAATATCACTTGAAATAAGAAGAACATTCTTATAACAAGCCTTGAGAGAGGAAAATGATGGAATACAAAAACTCTCTCGGCTGCATTTTTTTCTTAGTTGCGTTTGTTCATTTCTAGCTTTGATACAGAACATTGTGGAAAAGCAGTATTAGTTCGATTTGCGCGTGCCAGTAGACGGTTGGTAGAATTGATTGTTTTTCTGTGTGCCAAAAAATGAGTGAAAGTGTTTTTTCAACTGTGAAAGAGACGCCTCCTGTGGACGACGACTCCCGTATGCGCAAATTACTCCAGGAGTTTCAATTGGAATCAGTCTTTGATTATTTGAAAGGTGAGTATAACAAAGATGGCGAAAAAAATAAAATATATATTCCGAATATTTTGAAGTGTTTATAAAAGTGTGCGCGTGTGTTTTTTTATACATATGTAATATTTTACTCCAAATATATTGACTATTTCTACATACACATTTTAATAACGGTATATTTCCGAAAAATTCTTATGAAAATGTACATAAAGCTCAACAACGCCTGTTTGCTTTCGCAAACTGTTTGTATAAAATATATATGTGTACACACAAACACCTACTTGGTATACACATATTACCATGCAACAAAAGCGCGATCTTCAAAACGATAAGATAAGCGCAAAATTTCTTAGATCAAGAATATACTTCTTGCATTTCTAACGCGCATATATTTTAAGTATTACAAATTCTTAACGTAAGTGCAACACACTTAATCTAAGTGGAGAGAGCGAGTTGAAAGCAAACCAAAATGTCTCTGTTATTGTCTGTTGCATTGTGTATTTTTTGGAAGGAGAGAGAGTGTTGAAGCAAATCCAAATTTTATGCTCTATTCCGTTCTCATTGAATTTATTCGTATTCCTGGTCGTCGCTTACTATGTTTTTCAGTTTTGAGTTGTGAAATACCGTTAGTCATGTAGAGTTTTTTTGTGTATTCATTATTTTTGTGTTATGTAGCAAAATGCATTGATAGTTCTAAAGAATTTTGTTGATATCGTTATTTGTCGTTGCGCTTTACATTAGTTGTGTTTTATATTATTCTTCAATTACAATATTTCCATATTATCTTTATGGTTTAACAATAACTTTATATCCTTATTTATTTAGCTGCTCAAGTGCGGTATAGAAGTTTACAATACATGCAAACAGAAGATATAAAAGAAGCAATACCTCCTCTTGGTCTTCGAATAGAATTTCGAGAAAAACTTTTCAATAGCAGGTAATAAAATTTAATGAGTATATGATTTGGCGAATTAAATTGATTTTTCAATATTATTTTATAGTTTGGTATCGATGACGAAACAATTTCTGTGCAATCCAAAGTCGACAATTGGTTGACAGGAAAAGAGTTCCATGGGAAACTGCTGATTTGGTAAGCATTAACTTAAATAATTATTTGCAAAAAATTAGCAATTATTTAACATAGTCTTCATTTCAGTCTCATTTGATAAATTTACCACCATAGATTTTATATTTCGTATTATCTTTTCAGATCCAAATTGATTTCGAACTTTTGTATCCAGGCAAGAGTCATATGTTGTTTTCCAAGTGGCAAAATTTCAAAGGAAAAATTCTGCCATATCACGAAAGAAACGTCACCAAGTGAAGGACACACAACAACTAGGTAAACATGAGGAGTTTTTTGTATTATATAGATTTATAATTTCTCTTAAAAATCAAATAAACTATATTTTACGTAAATCAACCATTGTTTTATTTCATATCAAACACGGAAAATAGCTTAAATTCAGCTTGAAAAACTCAATTTAAATGACTTTGGGATCATTTCAATCACTGGCATTTCTTAAATCAATTTTATATTTGAATTAGAACAAGTGAGAGTTTGGATTAAATCAAGTTTGGAAATATTTTTTTATCATTTCAATCTGTGGTACTCTCAATTTAATCTTTTAATCAGGAACAAAATTCTTGAAACAAGAATATTGTGAGATAATTCTGATTTATAGAATGCTCAAATCAAGGCCACGTTGCGCTTGAATCAAGTTTTATTAAGCATTAAATCAATCCTAGCGATCTTTTACCAAGTAAATTTCGTACTTAGATCGAAACTAAAATAAACTTAAATCAATTCCAGTTTTCTTAAATCAAGACTCTTCTGAGCTTAAAGCAAACACAATCCGGCACAAATGGTGCTAAAATTAAGAAATCCGCACTAGAAAAAACCGTACTTAAATCATCTTGGTAGTTTTTTCATCTTGGTATAAGAATATATACAAAACACGCTGTATCTTCTGAACCAATTTCAATAGCGTTCACCTTGGGTCAAATAAGACACCATCGCTCATGGATCTTAAATGCGTCTTGTAATTTGTTTACAATTTAACATGGATAGACAGACAGACGGACGGACTTGTATAAATCGACTCAGAAAGTGATTCTATGTATATTCTAAGAAATAACCATGAGCATATCATTCCTTTTGCATGTCACAGTCTGGTGAAGGGTATTTTTCTACCATTAATATCCAACCGTATCAACCCTTCGATGCTATGTCGAAAATTCCGGTATTTAATTCCGCCTAACAGTAACCCATAATTACCAAACGACGCCTCTCTCTCTTTCCCTGTCTACAATACTATCCATTCACATTAAATTATAAATATTGGCCATTGTTTAAAAACTTGTCTAACATCACTCATGCATTCTTGAGGCTTTCCAGCTCGATAGTGATGCCAAAAACCAAAAACGCGCAAGGTTGTCAACCTCCACCCGCCACAGTGAAGTGTATTTTCGAGGTTATTGTTGTTGTTCAGCGTCAACATTGCGGTTCGTTTAGTCGATAGATGCGTCAGGCCTTTGCCATCAAATGATTCAAGCGAATATACTTTGCCATTAGGATGATCGAAACACAAAAGAACACTTTATGGTGCATTCGTATAAACATAATGTGTGTGGGTGTGTATTGTGTGGCTGTTCTGTTTCAGGAGAGATTATGTGTGTTTGTTAGTTGTGTATGTGTGTGCAATATAGAATGGATGTATAATTAATGTTGTAGCACTCAATGTGTACTTAACGAAACAAAAACATAGTTGGTGTCCTTTCTTTGTTCAGTGAAATGCAACAATGTTAGCAGCAACAACAACAACAATTAAAGCATTCCCCGAAAGCCACTTCCATTTCAATGCAACACTGCAAAATATTTCAAATACGAATTCAACTGTAGTTGTGCTTAGAACTACTACATGCATGGATGTCGGATTTTAGTTCAGTTCCAGCCACAATGAAACGCCATCAGCATTTGTCAATACTTGCCGTGGAATACAATGCTCTAATAGAGATGCCATTAATGTGTTCAGCTGTGTGTGTGAGTGTCTAGCTGCATAGTTGGTCGTTTGATTGGAATGAGCTCAAATCTGTTGGTAGTCAAGCGATTAGGGGCGGACTTTTCGCACGGCACAGAAAAATAATTAATGAAGTTTCCTATTCGCACGTAATCTGATGATTCTTTGCATACATGTATGCGCTGGCAACCTGATGAACGTTTAATGACAGTCCCATAATGGTCACGAGCAGAAAAACATACACAAATACACGCACACACAAACCCGTTGATTAAGATAGCATAACACGCTAAGATTAGAGTGCACTAAGCGGCAGATTTTCAATGATCGCTAGTCCACTTCAGATTTGCGGAACATCAAAGATGATGACGTTAATAACTGTGAGAAAGTTAAGCAATGGATGGTCCTATCATTTGAGGGAGGTAGGATGTGGAAATATTTTATGCGGTAATAGTCGAAATCAGGCAAAGGTTTTAAAAAGATCTTCAGAGAAAATTATCTATACTTATAATTTTCGGTGATGTTGAGATGATATTTATTACATGCAGAACATCACATATTTAACACGGTGAGGGTGATCTGACCAAACAACTGTTTAGATGATGATCGGTCAATATTCCGAGTCAAATCATTCAAAACCTAAATTGACTAAATTTTTATTTAATGGCGTAAATATTCACCTCGGGAAAACAAGATTTGGAATACATATCAGGGTTAGAAAGTCAAGCTGTTAACCTTTAATCGGTCAAAAGGGTACAAATATCACGAAATGTTCCCCTGGCTATATATAGATCCGCAGAAACTTATAGCTTGGTGGTGGTTATGTAGGGTATCATATGGTCGGCTCCGACGGACTATAATACTTCGTTTACTTGTGTTTTATATATTGTGGTTCTATTAAATATAAAATGTCCCTACCAAAGATATTATTATGGGCATATAATGCTTCCGCACGCGGTCGGTATTTAAATGGTTTTTGCCACAATTTTCAATGAAGTGGCTATAAATTGGCATACCTGGTTATTGAAGGGTTAAATACATTTTAGCAGAATATATTATATATAGGTCCATATTTATACCCTTCACCAAACTGTGGTACAGGGTATAAATATCATATAGTTTTATGATTTATGCATGTCCGTCTATCTGTTCGTCCGTCTGTTGATATTAAATGGTAAACAAAGTACAGGTCGCATTTATTATCCGGATTGGATGGAAATTTGGCCCACGGACGAACCCTACTGAATTTGTAGAAAATGGGTACAGATTTAGATATAGCTTCTATATAAATTTTCGTCCAATTTTATCTATGTGATGCACTAAACACCCCTATTTGTCCGATCGGGACAAAATTTTGCACAGCGAACTGAATTAGGTCCATATTGATATACGTTTTGTGGAAATCGGTTCAGATTTAGATATAGCTCCCATATATAGTTTTGTCCGATTTTATGTGAATTGTGCACCACACTCGCAATAATTGTCCGATTGAGACACAATTTTGCACATCGTACTAAATAAGATCCAGATTAAGTCTTTGAAGTTTTACTGAAATCTGTTCAGATTTAGACATAACTCCCTTATATGTTTTCGTCCGATTATTCTAATTCTAAAATAATATATAATATTTTTATACCCTCCACTATAGTATAGAGGTTATATTAATTTTGGCATTCCGTTTGTAACTCAATATAGGCCCATTTTTTCGGGTAGGCCCCATATAAGACACCCACAATTTTCGAGATTTTGGGGTTCTTTAGCGCGTTTTTAAAACATAATTCGCAATAGTAGCATATGGTAAAAAATCTTCCTTTAAAAATTACTAATCTTGGCATCAACCCCACAAAAAATATTGGGTTCGAAATTGACATATGTAGGTCATTAATTAAGCCTAATTCCTACACTATGTACTCTAACTTTGTAATCTAAATTGCAGTAGTTTGAGGAATGCGTAATTGGTAGCAGTCCAGCCTTTGGAATTCATTAAAATTTTTTGAAATTTGTATTTGGTGTACATAAAAGTTTACATAAACCGGTTTGTAGAATTATCATTATAGGTTCACGGTTTGGTATGTTCCCTATATTTTCATTTCAAGTATCTGTCAGTATACCTATGGTGGAGGGTATACAATGTTCGGCCCGGCCGAACTCAACTCTTTTTCACTTCCATTACTTAATGTTAGGAAAAAATCTTCGCCTTCGTCATCATCGTCATTCTCAATTTCCATTTTCATTAATATTTTACCCAAATGGTATTTCTATTGTGGGCAACACACTCCAACACATTAACATTTTTGATGTTTTATTTATGTGCCCATTTTCACGTCGAAAACCTCCAGTTAACCAAAACCAAAAAGCTAGTCGAAGAAAATTAAAAATTGGCAAAAAACCAAATTAGGTGCAAACATTGTAGAAATAATATAAACGAAAAATGTAGGCAGGCAAAGTAGAAGAAAACAACGACAACATTAGAATTGCAAACTAGGCAAGCGCTCATGTTGATGGCCGATTTCTCAACATTTAACCCATAAACACAACAAACTGGACCCTAATGCTTCATAAAATACACTCTCGTCTTATGGAATATGGAATCAAGTTGCCTTTTTGCCAAAGGAGTCAAAAAAGTGACTACATTGCCAAACATATGAAAGGGTAATGTAATTTCCACCCTATGGTGGGGGGTATACAACTTGACTGCTGTATATAGCTGTTATTGTTGTAATAGTTTATACTGACAATTTACAGCCCTTTCGGTTGGAGAATGTGGCCAAGTCTTCCAAATACGAAAATTGGAGCGGGATATTTATGGAAACCCAGGGATGCCAAATAACAGCTACTTGGCTTGAAAAATGGTGCTAAACTCTTGCAGTTATCGAATATGAGGGGGACCTCTATGTCAAAAATTGAATCTATATAGAGCATATAGAGCAAGTCATTGGGAAAGCCTCCAAAAACCCGCAATACCAATACCGAAAAAGAGTGGTACAGTTTTAAGGGAGCAAGACTGTTGTTTCACATCCAAGAACTCGTAGTACCACATTACAACCATTTGGTGTGGTACCCTTATGTGAGAATAGGAGTAGTAAGGATACACCAGGACAATCCAAAATATCAAATTACCGCCAATTCGGTTAAGATGCATGTCCCCAGACTTTTAATATACATAATAATGGGTGTACCGTTATATTTGGGCTACACTGAAATATGGGTCAATAATGAGTAAGTAAGCAATTCAGAAACAAGACCACCTCTCGCCAGATCAAATTTACACTCTACATGACGCTGATACTATCCGCAAGTAAATGAGGCAACTCTTGGAGAGTTTGATAGAAAAAATCTTAAGAAGATCAATAGGCGATCTAAGTCGAAGGTGAATATCACCGTCGAATGAACCTTGAGCTGCACTATCTATTCTCGGCCATCGACATAGTCAGACGTATCGAGCTAAAGCGACTACGTTAGCTAGGTCATGTTGTGAGAATGGGTGAGGATGCTCGAGCTCAAAAGGCATAACATGCATAAGAAATGCACAAAATTCCTCATAGCATACTGAATCAAGTATAGACTGATGTGTGCTAAGATCCATGAACGTCGGTTCAAATTTATATGTAGCTCTCATGTATATTTTCGTCCGATTGTTCCTCAGATTGGAAAACAATTTTGTACAATGCACTGAAGTTAATATAAATTAATCTCTGGTAAATTTCATTGAAATCGATTTAAATATAGGTTCTTCACCTGGCTTTCCTTTTCATTGCAAAACTTAGATCATCAAGCTCGACTCGAAAGAGTTATAAATAATCACTTAAAATTACTTTCAAATGATCACTGCCTTTACAAGGCAAAATTCAAATAACAAAAATTAATTGGTCCTCGGACCAACACAAATTTTGCCAGACCACTTAACGTTCTGAGCCATCAACACACTTACAAAACGGTTGCGCAAAAACATGTATAGACCATGGAAGCAATTGTAGGTGTGTGGATTAATTATCCATCGCTACAACAAAAATCTGCTGTGAAAAGGACTGTTCCTAGAATGAAGACAAGTGTCGACCTTTGACAAATTTGAATTTAATTCGCATATGCAAGTTTCGCATCAGGGCGGAATAAATACAAGTTATCAACGTACGACCTTTGTAAAACCACATAGCCCAATATGCCTGATGAGCCGCTTAACCAACGGCGAAACGCGTCGCATAATGGTGGGTACGTAGGTTCTTCTCCTGGCTTTCATTTTCATTGCAAAACTTAGATCATCAAGCTCGACTCGAAAGAGTTATAAATAATCACTTAAAAGCTCAAATATATATTTTCGTCCGGTGCAACAACGTCCCATACATCTTTCTATTTGCAGGAAATTTAGCATAGCGTGCTAAGTCTTTAATGATGTGTGCTAAGTTTCGTAAAAATCGGTTCAGATTTAGATTAGCTACCATATACAGTTTTGTCCGATTTTAGGTAAATGGTGTACCAAAGTCCCTATATATCTTTCGATTTGCACGAAATTTGGCACAGCGTACTGAACTAAGCCTAGAACGATGTGTGCTAAATTTCGTGAAAATCGGTTCAGATTTCGATATAGCTTGCATATATATTTTCGTTCGATTTTAGGTAAATTGTACACCAATGTCCCTATATATATTTCGATTTACACGAATTTTGACATAGCGTACTGAATTAAGTCTATGAAGTTCATAGTTCATATGAAGATGTAGCTTCCATATATAGTTTAGGTAAATGCTACACCAAAGTCCCTGTAAAGCTTTCGATTTGCACGAATTTTGGCATAGCGTACTATATTAAGTCTAGAATGATGTGGGATACGTTTCATGAAAATCGGTTCAGATTTACATATACCTCCTATAAATCTTTTCGTCCGATTTTAAGTGGTGCACTAAAGACCCATAGCTTGGCCGATATAAATTAATCTCTGGCATGTTTCATTAAAATCGGTTCAGAATTTAGGTATAGCATATCTTCCGTATATAATTTCGTCCTATTCTTGTTGATTGTACACCAAATAATAAATGGGCGAGTGATTGAGATTAAATTTTAAACAGTAGCAGCAACAGCAACAGCATAAAAATCATCATCAACAACAACATCAGCAACTGTCTGAGAACAAGGGAAAATGTAAACTTCATTCGAAGAATCAAACGGCAAAACCTAACAAGTGATAAAGCGTTAAGTTCGGCTGGGCCGAACTTTTTATACCCTCCATCATAGATATACTAAAAGGTAGTTGAAATGAAAATGTAGGGAAAATACCAAAAAGTGGACCTATACCGACATTTCTACAACGCGATTATGTAAACCATAATGTGAACCATGTTCCACAAAATAATGATTTCATCCAACCTCTGCCTATCTTATTATTCTTCCAAACTTAGTTCAGGTTCGAAAATGTGGACTATCGGTCCACTCCCTCTGATACCTCCCATACAGGTGCTAGGCCTAAATGCGGGTTATAGTTCATGTATAGTTCATTATCGAACCTTACGTTCTAGCTTTATTTCGATATCCTCCGCAGGTGAAATGATTACATCAGAGTCTTAGAACCAAACTCAAAACGCAGAACAAATCAGATAACCATTTTAATATAAACAAGTGAATAAGCCTTAAGTTCGGCCGGGCCGAACTTTGGATACCCTCCACCATAGATATACTGACAGGTACTATAAATGAAAATATAGGGAACATACCAAAAAGTGGACCTATACCGACATTTCTATGTAAACTATAATACAAATTTCAGAAATTTTTAATGGATAATTAAACCTCAGCCTTATGGCTAATGAGGGTGTATACAATTTACACCTTAAAAATGTGTCTCATCGAAGTATTGGTTCTAGACCCCATGTTTCTTTGGACCAAAACCGTTTCAGAAAATTTACATTTCATCCAAACTTTGCCAATCTTATTATTTCTTCCACACTTAGTTCAAATTCGAAAATGGGGAATATCGGTCCACTCGTTCTGGTACCTCCCACACAGGGGCTAGTTTTAAATACGGGTTATAGTTCATATATTATCGAACCTTACGTTCATTATCGAACCTAACGTTCTAGTTTTTTATGTCGATATCCTCCATAGGTGATATAGTTACAACAGAGTCTTAGAACCAAACCCAAAACGCGGAACAAATTGCATAACTCTTTTTAATATAAAAAAGGTAGTTATATGGGCACTACCCCAAAAAGAGGGTGCATATTAAAAAATTTTTGTAGAGAAATTTGTTACCACATTCGACTACAAAATACCAAATTTCAGCGAATTCGGTTGAAAAACGTGCTCAAAAACCTCAAAATAGCGAAAATTGGGGGTACCCTTATATGGAGGCTACCCAACAAAATTTGACCTATATTTATAATTTTTGGTGGAGATATTTGGCACCCAATAGGAACCAAATGTACCAAATTTCAGCGAAATCGGTTGAAAAACGCGCTCAAGAACCCCAAAATACCGACATTTGGGGGGTACCCCTATCCGAAAAAATGGACCTATGTTCATAATTTTTTGTGGAGAGAACTCAAAATACTAAATTACAGCTAATTCGGCGGAAAAATACAAACACCCAAAATACTGGAAATTAGGAGGTACCGTTATATGGGGGCTACCAGAAAAAGTGGACCTTTATTTATAATTTTTTGTGGATACCTTGAGTACCCAATAAGAACCCAATGTACCAAATTTCAGCGAATTCGGTTGAAAAACGCGCTAAGAACCCCAAAATACCGAAAATATGGGGGGTACCCTTATATGGGAGCTATGCCTAAACGTGGACCGATAAAGCCCAACTTCGAACTTGACCTGCCTGCAAACAAAAGACGACTCTATGCTAAATTTTGGCGATATATCTCAATTCGTTTAGACGCTAGAGTGATTACAACAGACGGACAGACGGACATGCTTTAATCGTCATAGAATTTTACACTGATCAAGAATATATATACTTTATAGGGTCGGAAATGATTATTTCGATGCGTTACAAACGGAAAAACAAAACTAATATACCCTCCATACTATGGTGGAGGTTAAAAAAGGGGGTTATATGGGGACTACCCCAAATGGGGGCGAATATTAATAATTTTTGGTAGGGAGATTTGGTACCATATACGACTACAAAATACCAATTTGCAACAAATTCGGTTGAAAAACGCGCTCAAGAACCCCAAAATACCGAAAATTGGGGGTACCCTTATATGAAGGCTATCCGAAAAAATGGACCTATATTCATAATTTTTTGTGGAGAGTTTAGGGACCTATTAAGAACTCAAAATACTAAATTACAGCTAAATCTGCAGAAAAATACGATAAAAATCCCCAAAATACTGAAAATTAGGAGGTACCGTTATATGGGGGCTACCAGAAAAAGTGGACCTATATTTATAATTTTTTGTGGAGACAGTACCCAATAAGAACTCAATGCACCAAATTTCAGCGTATTCGGTTGAAAACCACGCTCAAGAACCCCAATATACCGAAAATTGGGGGGTACTGTTATATGGGAGCTATGCCTAAACGTGGACCGATAAATCCCATCTTCGAACTTGACTTGCCTGCAGACAAAAGACGACTCTATGCAAAATTTTGGCGATCTATCTCCATTCGTTTAGACGCTAGAGTGATTACAACAGACAGACGGACATGGCTATATCGTCATAGAATTTTACGCTGATCAAGAATATATATACTTTATAGGGTCGGAGATGATTATTTGGATGAGTTACAAACGGAAAAACAAAATTAATATACCCTCCATACTATGGTGGAGGGTATAAAAAGGGGGTTATATAGGGACTACCCCTAAAATGGGGTGAATATTAATAATTTTTAGTGGGGAGATTTGTTACTATATTCGACTACAAAATACCAAATTACAGCAAATTCGGTTGAAAAACGCGCTCAAGAACCCCAAAATACCGACAAATGGGGGGTACCCTTATATGGGGGCTATCAGAAAAAGTGGACAGATGTTTATAATTTTTAGTTTAGATATTTGGCACCTAATATGAAGACAATATATCGGTTAAAAAACGAGATCAAGAACCTCAAAATACAGAAAATTGGGGGGTACCCTTATATGGGAGCTATGCCTAAACGTGGACCGATATATCCCATCTTCGAACTTGACCTGCCTGCAGACAAAAGACGACTCTGTGCAAAATTTTGGCGATCTATCTCAATTCGTTTAGACGCTAGAGTGATTACAACAGACGGACAGACGGACATGATTAAATCGTCATAGAATTTTACTCTGATCAAGAACAGGGATGGTCCGTGTGACGAATTTTTAGGTTTTCGACCGTCAAAAAGGTGTAAACGTCGAAAACGTCATATACCTGTATAAAATGTAATAAATGTAGTAAACGTCGTTTATTTCAATATTATCAGCAAATAAGGTTATTTTCAAGAATATATATTATTTCTACATATATCTGACTATTCCTTGCTAGAACTGATCAAAATTTCTAAATTTTTTTGAGAAGAAAATTTTCAAATTTTTTATGGATTTGAGTAAAGCATGCGTAATTTCCAAATTGATTAAATGAAATAGCTATTTTGTCAAAAACCTAATGGATTTGGGTACGTTTCCGACGTTTCTGACGTATATATTATACGTCGGAAATGTATGTCATTTACGTCACTGTTTCTGACAG
Organism: Musca vetustissima; assembly: GCF_032173495.1. Taxonomy (NCBI): domain Eukaryota; kingdom Metazoa; phylum Arthropoda; class Insecta; order Diptera; family Muscidae; genus Musca; species Musca vetustissima. The sequence continues at coordinate 30,500 of NW_026885775.1, read as the reverse complement.
GCCATCTCTGATCAAGAATATATATACTTTATAGGGTCGGAAATAATTATTGCGATGCGTTACAAACGGAAAAACAAAACTAATATACCCTCCATACTATGGTGGAGGGTATAAAAAGGGGGTTATATGGGGACTAACCCAAAAAGGGGGCGAATATAAATAATTTTTGGTAGGGAGATTTGTTACCATATGCGACTACAAAATATCAAATTGCAGCGAATTCGGTTGAAAAACACGCTCAAGAACCCCAAAATACCGAATATTGGGGGTACCCTTATATGGGGGCTACCCGAAAAAATGGACCTATATTCATAATTTTTTGTGGAGATATTTGGTACCTATTAAGACCTCAAAGTACTAAATTACAGCCTATTCGGTGGAAAAATACAACCAAAACCCCCAAAATACTCAAAATTAGGAGGTACCGTTATATGGGGGCTACCAGAAAAAGTGGAACTATATTTATAATTTTTTGTAGAGACATTTAGTACCCAATAAGAACACAATGTACCAAATTTCAGCGAATTCGATTGAAAAACGCGCTCAAGAACCCCAAAATACCGAAAATTGGGGAGTACCCTTATATGGGGGGGGGTACCCTTATATGCCTAAACGTGGACCGATATATCCCATCTTCGAACTTGACCTGCCTGCAGACAAAAGACGACTCTATGCAAAATTTCAGCACCCTATCTCAATTCCTTCGGAAAATAGCGTGATTACAACAGACGGACAGACGGACGGACATGGACATAGATCGTCTTAGAATTTTACCCTGATCAAGAATTTATATACTTTATAGGGTCGGAAATGAATATTTCGATGTGTTACAAACGGAATGACAAAATTAATATACCCTCCATACTATGGTGGAGGGTATAAAAACTGTATAATCTACACAGACACACAAACATGTTTAGAAAATTTGATTCAATAAGAAATGCCACTGCTGATGAGGATTCTGATTATAATGATGGTGGTGGTCGAGGTGTTACCCGCTAGTTCGACAAAACATCAATTGACGGCTTTTCTATAGTAATTTCGTCGATTACTTCCTCCAGTACTTACTTATGTATCCACTAGTATAATACGAATGATACTATTGATACTATTCATAGCATACACCATTAATGATTTTGATTTAAGGGTATGTACTTACTTCAGTATCCCAAAGTAAATGAACGGTTCGTCGATTGTATCAACTGCGCCTTACCATGGGATACTTAAGTAAGTTCACATATTCTTTTGTTTCTCTATGTTCGATTCCGTTATTTTCTGAAATTTGTGTGATGCAAAAAAATATTGGTGGTTGAAAAATTTCATTATTTGTCTGACAAATGAAAAGAAAAGTTATAAATTGTGTGTGTTCCTAGTGAAATTTAAGTATTTTGTGTGTTTAAAGGTAAGATAATTACCTTGAAAAAAAAAAATAAGTAAAACACCATATTTTGATAGTAAGTATTCCTTTAAATTTGTATTTAATGAATTATTTCTAATTATAAGTGATTCTACTTTCAGACATACCTATTTCAAACTCTAGCATGAGTGAGGCTATACAAAAATTGATGACGTCAAAAAAGACACGAAATGCTTATAACAATAATTTAACGTTCTTTAAAGTAAATTTTTTATAGAGAAATTTTGCAACTTCTAAATTTTTCCATTTTCAGCCACAAGGTCCAAAACTACTACTACTGGTCCTAGATGAGCATTTCCGAAAAACAAGACTATTATTATCTGAATATGATCTAATTTTTATTTGTGTAATAATAAATAATTTTATATTTAATAAATTAAATGAAGCACTTACTTCGGTCATTATTAATCATTAGCGATATAGTTCATTACTAATTATAAACGAATCATGACTGTAATTGTCATTACAGATTTCGTCAATGGAAGGTAAACGAGGTGGTGACGATTACATACCTCCAATGACATCCCCATGTTAAATTCGTCACTCAAACGCATGGCTAGTGTATTGGCGAGTAGGTACTGGTACTTTCTTTTGGAACAATGGTATAAGTACTTATGTAGTGCTTACCCGAACAAGCGGGTAGTTATGCCAGAGTTTGGCATACAGGATAAAATGTTCGAACAACAAATAGTTAACATGTGGCAAAGGATGTTTGTTACTGTGAATTATGTTCCTCGCTAGTCTCGCTAGTTCCTTTTTCGATTCTGACAAACTTATGACACGATACATTACAAGAAATTTCATGTTTCCAGATCTGGAATCATATGTTGAATAACAAAACAGCAGTTATGTACATAAATACAAATATACAATAGTTTGTGTGTGGGTGTCATTTGCTGAGTTACAATTTAAAGCAGCCAGCTGATGATTTTCAAAGGATTAAATGTAGCCAGAGGTTCGGTTGGAGTATGCTTGTTTGTGCGTCCGAATGAGTACGTGTATGCCATCGTTATTTGATGAGCAAATCTTAAAACTACCCATAGCCTCATCACCCTTAGGTCATTCAATCATAATGGAATATTTCTTAGTTTCCAATCGAAAAGAAGAGATTTTTTGTTTTGTTACATTTCATTGCCAACCAATCCAATGAGGTATTTTTCAGAAGAAATCAATAATGTTCAGATTTCATTTTTGAATCTTAAATTAATTTGTAATTCCACTATTATAGATTTTTTAAAAAGCATTATTTCATAGGATCAAAAAGTCGTAGATTTGTTAAAGAATACTTTTTCATAGGACCAACAAGACGTGGATTTTTTTAATGATTATTTTTTATAGAACCTACTAGGGGTAATTCTTTTGTAATATAACCCACAAGGCGTGGATTTTTTAGAAACATTTTTTTTCAAAACAACCAACAAGGTTTGACTTTATTACATAATATTTTTAGTAGGAACAACACGGCGGGGCTTAAAGTATATTTGACCAAAGGACAAAAAAGGTTTGGATTTTTATACCCTTCACCACACTGTGGTACAGGGTATTATGTCTTTGTGCATATGTTTGTAACAGGCAAAAATAATCGGATAGCCCCCATATACGATTACCCCAAATTTTCGGAATTTTGGGCGTTTTGAACGCATTTTTCGACCGAATTCGCTGAAATTTGGTACTTTGTGTTCATATTGGGTAGCAAATCTCCCTACTAAACATTATAAATAAAGGTCAATTTTTTCGGAAAGCCCCCATATAAGGGTACCCCTAAATTTTCGGTATTTTCGGGTTCTTGGGCTCGTTTTATAACTGAATTCTCTGAAATTTTGTACATTGGGTACCAAATTACTCCACTAAAAATTATAAATATAGGTCCAGTTTCTCTGGTAGTCCCCATATAACGGTACCCCCAAATTTTTGGTATCTTGGGGGTTCTGATCGTATTTTTCGACCAAATTGACTGTAATTTAGTATGTCGAGTTCTTATTGGGTAGCACAACTCTCCACTATAAATTATAAATATTGGTCAAATTTTTCTGGTAGCCCCCATATAAGGGTACCCCCCAATTTTCGGTATTTTGAGGTTCTTGAACCAAATTCTTTTTTTCTGGTACAGGGTATTATGTCTTTGTGCATATGTTTGTAACTGGCAAAAGGACAGACACATGGTTCCTTTTGAGTATATGCATAGAATCAATTTTTGAGTCTATTTAAGCACGAAATTTGCACATCGTAACAAATTAGGTCTAGAATGATGTGTGTTAAGTTTCCTGAAAATCGGTTCAGATTTATATATATCTCCCATATATATTTTCGTCCGATTTAATGTAAATGGTGCACCAAAGTCCCTATATATCTTTCGATTTGCACGAAATTTGGAACAGCGTAATGAATTATCTCAAGAATGATGTGTGTTAAGTTTCATTAAAATCGTTTAGATTTAGATATAGATCTCATATATATTTTCGTCCGATTTATGGTAAATTGTGCAAAAAGTCCCCATATATCTCTCGATTTGCACTAAATTTGGCTCAGCGTAATGATTTATGTCTAGATGTGTGTTAAGTTTCCTGAAATCTGTTCAGATTTAGATATAGCTCCCATATATATTTTCGTCCGATTTAATGTAAATGGTGCACCAAAGTCCCTTAATATCTTTTGGTTTGCACTAAATTTGGCACAGCGTAATGAATTAGGTCTAGATGTTTGTTAAGTTTCCTGAAATCTGTTCAGATTTAGATACAACTTCTATATCTGACCAAATGAACAATTTAGTATCGGTTGCAGAATAACGTGTTTATGGTTCCAATTTCATTTTACTGGCCCTTTAAAAATGCGACGTCTGTTAGGATTTATCTCTTGAATATACTCAAAGTGGTGAAAGGTATCATATAGTCGGCCCCGTCCGACTTTACGACTTTCCTTACTGGTTAAATAATATTTTACCAAAGAAACAACAATGTTTTTTTTCAAAGAACCGTCAAGGCGATGATATTTTTAACGGTTTAGATTTAGATATTGCTCCCATATATATTTTCAACCGATTTAATGTAAATGGTGCACCAAAGTCCCTATATATCTCTCGATTTGCACGAAATTTTGCATAGCGTACTTATGATGTCCTAATGTTTGTCATTTGACACGAAGTTTTTCACAACGTATCAAATTGTTTTTTTGAACTCGGATCATATTTCGATATAGCTCCCATATATATGATCGTCCGATTTGCTCTAAATGGCGCACTAATCTCCCATTCTGTTAGACAAAAAACAATGTACTTAAACGTACATTTAAGGGAACCCCACCCATTCTCGATTTTAATTTTTCAAGATTTTCGATGGGCTGGTAAATCAATACCAATGCTTGTTAAGGTTTGTAACTTTGCACATATATATTTGAAGATTTAAAAAAGAAGAAAAATAATTTACAAAAATGTTTTGTTATTGCTTTGTTGTTGTTTTTTTCTAATTAAAGAAAAGTCCTTATTTTTGATGGCGGGCATGATAACTCCTCACTGGATCATCGGAATCCGAAAATTCCAACGGTGTTAGAAAGAGTACATGTCTGGCTCTCGTATGAACTAGGATTATTGACTTCGCTCTAAAATTAACAAAATGGCGGACCTTTGAAAAAATATTTTTGAAAAATCGCCGAATTTTGACCAAAAACCAAGTTAAAAACCAGTAAGGAAAGTAGTAAAGTCGGACGGGGCCGACTATATGATACCCTTCACCACTATGGATATATTAAACAGGACTATTAACATGAAATTGGATGAAATAAAATATGTGATATTTATCTAAATGTGAATCTACCTATATATCCATAAGTTATATAAATCGATTTCAATCAAATATAAATAGGTTATCTGTTGGGCTATGTCTGTACTTCTAGAAAACGCAACAACGTAATTCTATGCTCAATTTTGTACGTTGTGCAAAATTTAATGTCAACCTGACTAGCATGAAGAGTTTGATGTCCAATTTACTTAAAATCGGGCGAAAATATATATGGAAGCTCTATCCAAATATATCGAAGGATATATAGGGACTTTGGTGCACCATTTACATGAAATCGGACGAAACTATATCTGAATCTGGGCCGATTTTCTCGAAACTGGGCAGACATCATTCTAGGCTCAATTCAGTACGTTATGCCAAATTTCCTGCAAATCGAAAGATATATAGGGACTTTGGGGCACCATTAACATGAAATCGGACGAAACTATATATGGGAGCTATATCTAAATCTTGACCGATTTTCGCGAAACTGGGCAGACATCATTCTAGCCTCAATTCAGTACGTTATGCCAAATTTCATGCAAATCGAAAGATATATAAGGACTTTGGTACACCATTTACCTTAAATCGGAGGAAGATATATACGGAAGCTATATCTAAATCTGAACCGATTTTCACGAAACTTTGCACACATCATTCTAGACTTAATTCAGTGCGCTATGCCAAATTTCGTGCAAATCGAAAGATATATAGGGACTTTGGTACGCCATTTACCAAAAATCGGCCGAAACTATATATGGGAGCTATATCTAAATCTGAACCGATTTTCACGAAACTTGGCACACATTCTTCGTGGCTCAATTCAGTACGCTATGCCAAATTTCGTGCAAATCGAAAGATTTTCAGGGTCTAAAGTCCGTAAATCGGGCGAAACTATATATGGGAGCTATATATAAATCTGAACCGATTTTCACGAAACTTGGCACACATCTTTCGTGGCTCAATTCAGTACGCTATGCCAAATTTCGTGCAAATCGAAAGATTTTCAGGGTCTAAAGTCCGTAAATCGGGCAAAAATATATATGGGAGCTATATCTAAATCTGAACCGATTTTTCCCAATTTCAATAGGGTTCGTCCTTGGGCCAAACAAATGAGCTGTGCCAAATTTCTCCAAATCGGATCATAAATGCGACCTGTACTTTGTTTACAATTTAACACCAACAGACGGACAGACGGACGGACGGACGGACATGCATAAATCGATTCAGAAAGTGATTCTATGCATATTCTCAAAAGGAACCATGGGTCTATCTCGATTATTTTTGCCTGTTACAAACATATGCACAAAGACATAATACCCTGTACCACAGTGTGGTGAAGGGTATAACCAGTAAGGAAAGTTCAAAAGTCGGACCGACTATATGATACCCTTCACCACTATAGGTACATGCAAGACATGTAGATATAGAAATTTCGCATACATCAGTCGGGACCTAATTCAGTACTCTGCGCAATATTTTGCTTTAATCGGGACAATATTGGGAGTTTGGTGCACAATTTACTTTATATCGGACGAAACTATATATGTGAGCTATATCTAAATCTGAACCGACTTGGAATAAACTTCGCATTCATCAATGACCTAATTTAGTACGCTGTGCAAACTTTTGTCTCAATCGGATAAATATTGGCAGTATGGTGCTCCATTTACATAAAATCGGAAAAACTATATATGGCAGCTATATCTAAATCTGAACCGATTCAAAAAAAATTTCGCATTCATCGGTCGGGACCTAATCTAGTACGCTGTGCAAAAGTTTGCTTCAATCGGAACAATATTGGACGTTTGGTGCACTATTTACATTAAATCAAACGATATTATATATGGGAGCTATATTTAAATCTGACCCAATGTAGCAAAACTTCGCATTTATCAATCATGACCTAATTTAATACGCGGTGCAAAATTTTATCTCAATCGGATAAATATTGGCAGTATGGAGCTCCATTTACATAAAATGGGACGAAACTGTATATAGCAGCTATATCTAAATCTGAACCGATTTCAACAAAATTTCACATACATCAGTCGAGACCTAATTTAGTACTCTGTGCAATTATTCTCAAAAGGATCCATGGGTCTATCTCGATTTTTTGGCTGTTACAAACATATGCACAAAGACACAATACCCTGTACCAAAGTGTGGTGAAGGGTATAAAAAGGGGGTTTTATCGGTACTACCCCTAAAAGGGGGCGAATATTAATATTTTTTGGGAGGGATGTTTGTTCCCATATACGACTACAAAAAACCAAATTACACAGAATTTGGTTGAAAAACACTCTCAAGAACCCCAAAATACCGAAAATTGGGGGGTACCCTTTTATGGGAGCTACCCGAAAAAAGTTACCTATATTTATAATTTAAAGGGGAGAGATTTTCTACCTAATAAGAACTCGACGTATTAAATTACAGTCAATTCAGTCGAAAAATACGATCAGAACCCCCAAAATACCAAAAGTTTTGGGGTACCGTTGTATGGGGACTACCAGAAAAACTGGACTTATATTTACAATTTTTAGTGGAGTAATTTGATACCCAATAAGAACCCAATGTATACAATTTCAGAGAATTCAATTATAAAACGAGCCAAATAACCCGAAAATACCGAAAATTGGAGGTATCCTTATATGGGGGATATCCGAAAAAATTTACCTTTATTTATAATTTTTAGTAGGAAGATTTGCTACCAAATAAGAACTCAACCCCGCACAATGTGGAGTGTATTACAATTTTCTCAACAAATGGTCGGATACTTCATATGGTTACTAAGCATCGCCTGCTAGTTGTTTATTTGGTAAAGTCAAAAAATAAATAAATTAAGAGGGCTTTTGTATGGGAGCAATGTAAAAAACCATGAACCTTAATCGAAAACTTTCTGGAAAGTATTTTTTATTCACTGGAACAACGGAATGCCAAATTATAGCCACTTCAGAGTACCGAAAATGGTTCACGTCCCTCTATATAATGAGGTTATGTCAAAAAATGGACCTACATCGAAAATTTTCCGCAAATATATTTTTAAATTATAGCATCTTCGCCGAGAAAAGGTTCCAAACCTTTAAAGGACGCAAATAGAATAGAACCTTTGTCCAAACATAGACATAGACCTATGCATAAACTTGTCCGCATAAATATATCTTACCCAACAAGAACCCAGAGAATGCGTCTAAAGATAGAACAGTAATTTGATATGAGGACCATGTGCAAACCTTCACCTAGACAATTTTCTGCATATATGACATTCTCCATGGCAAAGTTTTAGCTTATCAATGGAAACCAGTAAGAAAAGCAGTAAAGTCGGACGGGGCCGACTATATGATACCCTTCACCACTTTGGCTATATACAACAGATGAATCTTAACAGACGTCGCATGAAAATGAAATTGGACCTATAAACATGTCTTTCTGCAACCTATACAAATTTTTCATTTGGTCAGATATATAGTTGATTCTTTTCAATGGGATAATATTTAAAGCATATATCAATCGGATACCCGTTGATTATTTGAATATATATCTGATAAACATGAGGAGTTTGGTGCACCATTTACTTCAAATCGGACGAAAATATGTATATAAGCTATATAGGTTATATAAACTATATAACTTTGGGTCTTTGGTGCACATTTAACTTAAAATCTGACAAACCTATATATAGGAAATATATCCAAATCTGAACCAATTTCAACAAAACTTGCCACACGTTATCTCATAATAACTCCAATAAGTTGTGCAAAAATTTATGCCAATCGGACCCACCTGGGGAATTCGGTGCAGCATTTATATCTAACTTATAGGTTATACTAAGTTCATTACGAAAGATATATGTGGACGAAAATGTATATGGAAGCTATATCTAAATCCGGAGCATTTTCAGGAAAGTTAACACAGATCATTCTATACTTCATTCAGTACGATATGCCAAATTTCGTGCAAATCGAAAGATATGTAGGGACTCTGATATATATATATATATATATATATATATATCTAAATCTGAACCGACTTTCAGGAAACTTAGCACACATCATTCTAGACCCAATTCATTATGCTGCGCCTAATTTCGTGCAAATCGAAAGATATTTAGGGATTTTGGTGCACCATTTAACTTAAATCGGACGAAAATATATATGGGAGCTATATCTAAATCTGAACCGATTTGCTCGAAACTTGGCAGACATCACTCTATGCTTAATTCAGTACGATATGCAAAATTTCGTGCAAATCGAAAGATATATAGGGACTTTGGGGCACCATTTACATGAAATCGAACGAAACTATATATGGGATGTATATCTAAATCTGAACCGATTTTCTCAAAACTTGGCAGACATCATTGTAGGCTCAATTAACTACGTAATGCCACATTTGGACGAAACTATATATGGGAGCTATATCTAAATCTGGACCGATTTTCTCAAAACATGGCAGACATCACTCTAGGCTTTATTCAGAACGATATGCCAAATTTCGTGCAAATCGAAAGATATAGGGACTTTGGGGCACCATTTACATGAAATCGGACGAAACTATATATGGGAGGTATATCTAAATCTGAACCGATTTTCTCAAAACTTGGCAGACATCATTGTAGGCTCAATTAAGTACGAAATGCCAAATTTGGTGCAAATCGAAATATATATAGGGACTTTGGGGCACCATTTACATGAAATCGGACGAAACTATATATGTGAGCTATATCTAAATCTGGACCGATTTTCACGAAACTTGGCAGACATCATTCTAGACATAAATGATTTGGCTGTACCAAATTTCGTGCAAATCGAAAGATATATAGGGACCGTTTACATTAAATCGGTTACATATATATATGGGAGCTATATCTAAATCTGAACCGATTTTTCCCAATTTCAATAGGGTTCGTCCTTGGGCCGAATAAGTGACCTATGCCAAATTTCATCCAATTCGGATAATAAATGCTACCTGTACTTTGTTATACCCTTCACCACACTGTGGTACAGGGTATTATGTCTTTGTGCATATGTTTGTAACATGCAAAAATAATCGAGATAGACCCATGGTTCCTTTTGAGAATATACATAGAATCACTTTCTAAGTCGATATATGCATGTCCGTCCGCCCGTCCGTCTGTCCGTCTGTCTGTCTGTCCATGTTAAATTGTAAACAAAGTACAGGTCGCATTTATGATCCGAATTGGATGAAATTTGGCATAGGTCACTTATTCGGCCCAAGGACAAACCCTATTGAAATTGGGAAAAATCGGTTCAGATTTAGATATAGCTCCCATATATATATTTAACCGATTTAATGTAAACGGTCCGTATATATCTTTCGATTTGCACGAAATTTGGTACAGCATAATGAATTAGGTCTAGAATGATGTCTGCCAAGTTTCGAAAAAATCGGTCCAGATTTAGATATAGCTCCCATATATAGTTTCGTCCGATTTCATGTAAATGGTGCACCAAAGTCCCTATGTATCATTCGATTTGCACGAAATTTGGCATAACGTACTGAATTGAGCCTAGAATGATGTCTGCCAACTTTCGAGAAAATCGGTCCAGATTTAGATATAGCTCCCATATATAGTTTCGTCCGATTTCATGTAAATGGAGCACCAAAGTCCCTATATAGTTTTTGGTTTGCACGAAATTTGGCATAACGTACTGAATTAAGCCTAGAGTGATGTCTGCCAAGTTTCAAGAAAATCGGTCCAAATTTAGATATAGCTCCCATATATAGTTTCGTCCGATTTCATGTAAATGGTGCCCCAAAGTCCCTATATATCTTTCGACTTGCACGAAATTTGGTACAGCCTAATCACTTAGGTCTAGAATGATGTCTGCCAAGTTTCGAGAAAATCGGTCCAGATTAAGATATAGCTCCCATATATAGTTTCGTCCGATTTCATGTAAATGGTGGCCCAAGGTACTTATATATCTTTTGATTTGCACGAAATTTTTCATAACGTACTGAATTAAGCCTAGTGTGATGTCTGCCAAGTTTCGAGAAAATCGGTCCAGATTTAGATATAGCTCACATATATAGTTTCGTCCGATTTCATGTAAATGGTGCCCCAAAGTCCCTATATATATTTCGATTTGCACGAAATTTGGCATAACGTACTGAATTGAGCCTAGAATGATGTCTGCCAACTTTCGAGAAAATCGGTCCAGATTTACATATAGCTCCCATATATAGTTTCGTCGAATTTCATGTAAATGGTGCACCAAAGTCCCTATATACCTTTCGATTTGCACGAAATTTGGCATAACGTACTTAATTGAGCCTAGAATCATGTCTGCCCAGTTTCATGAAAATCGGTCCTGATTTGGATATATCTCCCATATATAGTTTCGTCCGATTTCATGTAAATGGTGCTCCAAATTCCCTATATATCTTTCGATTTGCACGAAATTTGGTACCTAATCATTTAGGTCTAGAATGATGTCTGCCAAGTTTCGTGAAAATCGGTCCAGATTTAGATAGATATAGCCCTTTTTATTATAGATTGATTTTAAGTAATTGACGCACCATGTATATTTTTGCCCGATTTCAAGTAAATTGGGCATCAAACTCCTCATGTTAGTCAGATTGACATAAAAGTTTGCACATCGTACAAAATTGAGCATAAAATTATATAGTTGCGTTTTCTAGAAGTACAGACAACGGATGACCTATTTATATTTGTTTGAAGTCGATTTACACGATTTACTTTATGGATAGATCTATGTAGATTCACATTTAGATAAATATCACATACTTTATTTCATCCAATTTCATGCTAGTTGTCCTGTTTAATATACCCATAGTGGTGAAGGGTATCATATAGTCGGCCCCGTCCGACTTTACTACTTTCCTTACTGGTTTTATTTATAGTACCTGTCAGTATATCTATGGTGGAGGGTATCCAAAGTTCGGCCCGGCCGAACTTAACGCTTTTTCACTTGTTCGACCTAAATTGCTGTATATTTGTATATTGTGTTCTACCTGGTTTTAGTTATTTACACGTTATTCTGTTCTACTTCAATGTCGTTTCTTAGCACAAGCATATGTTAATGGTAAGAAAGTAATATGAGAAGAGCACAGCAAAAAACAGTCGACACTAAATACATTTCATTTTCGTAACAGGCTTCATTTGCAAAGAGGTCCTTTGTTTGTTTTCTACAACAACAACGTCATCAACCTTACAAAGATTCTAAAGCCTTTGTATATAAAAACACCTATAAGCCAGCATTCATAAAAAAACCCAAACGACATAGGTCTAAAAATACCTTAACCCTAATGACCTTAACACATCCCTTGGTTTCGTATATTGCAGGTGTCCTTCCCATTCTTTACTTAGAGTACCCATCAAGACCATAGTTTTGTTTGTGGTATTCTATTGTAGTTATTATGTTTGTGTCTACATTATTTGTATTCTATATGTATGAGGGTTAAGGCCACTATAAAGTTTAAATTGTACTCTTTACCCAGACCTAACTAGAAGTCGACAATGAAAATTGCCTGAAATGTAATGAGTTGCTGTTGTAGTTTTCTTCTTATTTGTGGATAGTCAAAAGGACCACCGGTCATAATGGAATCGTTTAAAAAACAATAAATTTTATCATGTTTACATTAGGAATGTTGGTATATAAGAGCGTATCTATATTAGGCAAATAATTAGCTCAGCTGTCTGATATTGTCCTTTGTAATTGAAATTGCATCCTAAAAGACGTCGCGTTTTTTAAGGAACCATTGACAGCAAATTGAATCATAAAAGACATAAAGATCACATATTTAATTTCGTCCACTTTGCGGTCAATGGTCTCTCAAAAATGCGACTTCTATTAGGATGCATACCCAAAGTGGTGAAGGGAATCATGTAGTCGGCCCGTCTGACGTTACTAACTTCCTCACTGGTTATTTTATTGGAAAAATATATTTCAAACATCTGACGTATGAATGTCAGTTCTTAATTTCAAATCAATTTTGTAGAGGTACACCACACTATTGTCTAGATGACTATATTAAAGCTTTCCGAAATGTCCAAAATGCAAACATTCATGTTTACAAATCTGTGAAATGGCAAATATTCATATATATATATATATATATGTATATCCAGCTGCACATATGTTTGTATGTGTGTATGTATTTGGCTACAACATAAAGTAATTTTGTAGAGTGTTGAGTTTTGATATTGTCCCCCTGTTTGTACCACCACGACATTTGATTCGTATTACACCAGTACACATAGATGCATACGTACACGCCCAATCACACGGATATCATCACAGAGAACACTCTAAAAGTTTATGTTCTTCATATTGCCACTAAAAGGTGTTAAATGAATACATAAATGTAGTTGCTTCGACTTACATAGTAGAATCTTTATGAATTATATGGTATTTACACCCACCCAGAGAAACACATAACACATACTACTACAATATGAATAGTAGTCTTGTTATGACAATAAACCCCAAATGTACTTAGACGGAGTAGAAGATGATGTTGATCATGATGGCGATGATTCTGAAGTTGCTACAAATAGGACTAATAAACATGAATAATTTATAAGTGGCCAAGGCGAAGAGAGACCAAGCCAAAGGAAATCATGGGTCATGTCAGTTGATGTGGCAGAAAATACAAAGGAAACAACAATTTATAGTGCAGGTCGGTCAGCTTATGCTGTGTTTGTGAGATTGTCTGATTGTGTGTGTTCGTCTATGTGAGTTTTGTAAGTATTAATATCGAATCATGTGGTTAATTATAACCAGTAAGGAAAGAAGTAAAGTCGGACGGGGCCGACTATATGATACCCTTCACCACTATGGGTATATTCAACAGGACTATTAACATAAAATTGTATGAAAAAATGTGATATTTATCTAAATGTGAATCTACCTAGATCTATCCATAAAGTATGTCAATCGACTTCAAACAAGTATAAATAGGTCATCCGTTGGGCTATGTCGGTACCTCTAGAAAACGCAACTACGTAATTCTATGCGCAGTTTTGGACGTTGTGCAAAATTTTATGTCAATCTGACTAACATGAGGAGTTTGATGCCCAATTTACTTGAAATCGGGCGAAAATATATGTGGGAGCTCTATCCAAATATTAAGCGATTTCAAACAAACTTGTACTAATTTCAGAACGTTTTGTTCCTATTGGTTCCTTAGTACGTCAATTACTTAAAATCAATCTATAATAAAAGAGAGCTATATCTAAATCTGGACCGATTTTCACGAAACTTTGCAGACATCATTCTAGGCTCAATTAAGTACGTTATGCCAAATTTTGTGCAAATCGAATGGTATATAGGGACTTTGGTGCACCATTTACATGAAATCGGAAGAAACTATATATGGGAGCTATATCTAAATCTTTACCTATTTTCACGAAACTTGGCAGACAGTACGTTATGCCAGATTTCGTGCAAATCGAAAGATATATAGGGACTTTGGTGAACCATTTACATGAAATCGGACGAAACTATATATGGGAGCTATATCTAAATCTGGACCGATTTCCTCCAAACTTTACAGACATCATTATAGGCTCAATTCAGTACGTTATGCCAAATTTCGTGCAAATCGAAAGATATATAGCGACTTTGGTGCACCATTTACATGAAATCGGACGAAACTATATATGGGAGCTATATCTAAATCTGGACCGATTTTCACGAAACTTGGCAGACATCATTCTAGGCCTAAATGATTAGGCTGTACCAAATTTTGTGCAAATCGAAAGATATTTAGGGGCCGTTTACATTAAATCGGTTAAATATATATATGGGAGTTATATCTAAATCTGAACCGATTTTTCCCAATTTCAATAGGGTTCGTCCTTGGGCCGAATAAGTGACCTATGCCAAATTTCATCTAATTCGGATCATAAATGCGACCTGTACTTTGTTTACAATTTAACATGGACAGACAGACGGACGGACGGACGGACTGACGGACATGTATAAATCGACTTAGAAAGTGATTCTATGCATATTCTCAAAATGAACCATGTGTCTATCTCGATTATTTTTGCCTGTTACAAACATATGCACAAAGACATAATACCCTGTACCACAGTGTGGTGAAGGGTATAAAAATTATTTCAATTTAAGTTGGCATATTATGAAATTAAAAAAAAAAAATATTACTTAAAAGTATGTTAATGCTCATGTGTCTTGTTTTAAATTATGAACATATGAAATTCTTAAATATACTTTATGGTTTTTAAGGGATTTTCATAAAGCTTTTACAAAGAGAGTACCATTTATAGGTTACAGCTATGATATTCCTCCAAAATATAATTTAAGTACATTATCCAACAATTATAATTTATTTCTCCAAAATGAAAATAAACATTTAAACCAGTAAGGAAAGTAGTAAAGTCGGACTGGCCGGACTATATGATACCCTTAACCACATTGGGTATATTCTACATATGTATCCTAAAAGAAGTCGCATTTTCGATATGTGATCCGACTAATATCTATCTATATACTAGCATAGGCCCGCTACGTCGTTAGCGGATCTTTTAAAAGTTAAAATAAATAAACACTAATTTAGCTACACAATATACTTTTGGATTAAGTTTAAATTTGAAACAATTTAAATAATGATAGGTCCCATATCTTCAATTTTGTAAGAAAATCTCAGATCTTACTCCGCATTTCTTTCGAACAGAAACATTGATGCCTCTATCCTACTAAATCGAGTGCAGCTTATTTATATTAATACTTTCGGAAAGTGTACTATTGTCTCGATCCTTCAAATTGACTAATATAAATAGGAAGTTTCTCAAATTATGTTGTTCCTTCCTGTAATGGGAAAAAGTAGTAAGTTAAGGTACTTGTATATAGCACGAAATTGTAATTTTATATTTTGTACAGCGCATCAATTTTTATACAGAGACCTGCCTTTATAAGGAAGCAATTTCCATTAAATTAAAAAAAAACTCTACATCTACTCGTTCTGTCGTATACAATATTTAGTACTTTAAATGTCAATGCCAAACAAAAGTCTAAAAATTGTTGTTTTTCATAGAAAAAGCCTTTTACCAAATTTAATATCCACTCGTACCGCCTTATACTATGTATTATACTTTTTCGTTCATTTTAGAACTTATTTCTGGAAAATATTTATGTATAAATGTTTATTTTTATACAGAATCTCTGATCTTACTCCGTATTTCTTTCGAACAGAAACGTTGATGCTTCTATCATACTAAATCGAGTACAACTTACTTATTTTTATATTTTCTGAATGTGCACTATTTTCTCGATCCTCCCGATGGACACATGCAAATAGTACCATAATACGTTTTTTAAAACATGTAGTAAGTTTTAGTACTTGTGTACCATTATCATCATTTGTTATGCAGAGACATGCTTTTATAGCGAAGATTTCCATTAGAATTGCAGAAATTTAGTATTTCTGGTGCATTACGTGTTAGAAAATCCCCAATGAAAAAACTTTTCGGTATTTTTAGTATATCCTCGTTTCCTATTTAGTAATTTTTACTAACAATTTTCAAAAAAACCTTCTTTAATTTGTTATAGCTAAATATACATATAAAATTTCGGGACTATACCTCTACTCGTTCTGTCGTATACAATATTTAGTACTTTAAGTACAAATATCATACATTGCGAAAATCATTGTTTTTCATAGAAAAAGTATTGTACCCATATTCTATATCTACCCGTACCACCGTATACAATGTGGTGTACTTTTTAATACATTTTAGAACTTAGTTCTACAAAATATTTGTGTATAAATGTTTATTGACATAGTTCTAGATAAGTATCTAATAATAAGTTCCTATATTTATCCGTTCTACCGTACACAATATTTAGTTCTTGTATTCCATTCGTACTCTATTTGTTTATAATATACAAAACTACATGCCGAATTTCAGAATTATACTTTTCCCTACACAGTGCAATATTTTGTATTTTTGGTGCCATATAGTACGAATTTCCAATAAACCAAGCCTCTTATTTGTATTAAGAATTGGATATTTTTGCACTTTAAACTTACATTTATATTTTTTACCATTCACTGTACAATATTTAGTACAATTTTCCAAAAATACTTATGCATATCCCTCTATTTGTAATAGTTTCAACTACAGACTAAATTTCAGATTTCAATCTTTTTCTCTCCCATTATAATTTAATATTTTGTACTATTTTAGTACTAGTTCCAAAAATTGATTACTGTATAGCATATTATTTGTAATTTCAATTCCCTCAGGTTTCATTATACTACAGTATATATTACTAAGTTTAAAAGAATTATGCATAGCATTCTATTTGCAGTAGAGTAAGCTACAACATAAATTCTGGATTTCTATTTATACCAGTTCTATTGTACTTTATTATTTAGCACTAATTTCCAAATGTTATGCATTAAATTATATTTGTAATAGTTAAAGCTATATGCGAAGTTTAACATTTAGGCTTTTTATAACTGTTTAATATATTCTAGTACTAATTTCAAAAAATATATTTGCCCACCATTCTATTCGTAATAGCTTAAGTTACATAGTATAATATTTACGTAGTATAATATTTAGTACTTTTTAGTACTAATTTCCAAAATTGTTCGCACATTCTGAGTTGTTTATCATTTGCAAATCTGCATACAGAATTTATAGACTTGTAGTTCCAAGTGTTTCGACGTAGTACAAGTTTTAGTACTATTTAGTACCATTTTAGTAATAATTTCCATGAAATATTTTTGCACATCATTCTATTTGTAATAGCTTAAGCTACGTACCAAGTTTCAGCTATCTATCACTACCTGTTCCATCGTAGTATAGTATTTAGTACATTTTATTACCTTTAGTACTAATTTCCACGCACATTCTTATTTGCTTATCATTGACAAAGCTGCATACCAAATTTCAGAGTTCTACTTCCAACCGTTCCGTAATAATACAGTTTTAGTACTTTTTAGTACCTTTTAGTACTAATTTCCAAAAAATATTTTTGCACATTATTCTATTTGTAATAGCTTAAGCTACGTACCATGTTTCAGATATATATTTCCACCGGTTCCATTGGAATATAATATTTAGTACCTTCTAGTACTAAATTCCAAAATTTTTGCACACATACCACTTCACTCATCCTACGCAAAGATGCATACCAAATTTCAGAGTTCTACATCTAACCGTTCCCGCGTAATACAGTTTTTAGTACTTTTTAGTACCTTTTAGTACGAATTTCCAAAAACTTCGCCTTATCACACGCCTACTCACCAAACCCGACCTACATTCCAAATTTCAAGTTTCTAGCTTTAGCCGTTTCGTCTGGGCGGTGATGATCAGTCAGTCACTTATAACGCAACTCTTTTATATATATAGATATACATATATGGAAGCTATGTCTTCATCTCCGCATTAGAAATTTGGTGCACCATTTACCCAAAATAGAATGAAAATATATATGAGAGCTATATTTATTTATTTATATTAACTTCAGTACATTGTACAAAATTGTGTTCCAATCGGACAAACATTGGTCATTTGGACGGACGAAAATCGGACGAAAATAGATATGCATAGCATATACAAAATTTCATCCAAACCTAAAGATATATAGGGACTTTGGTGCACTATTTACTTTAAATCGGACGAAAATATATATGGGAGCTATACCTATATCCGAACCGATTTCAATGGAACTTTCCTCATGTAGGTTTATACTAACTTCATTCCGATGTGCAAAATTTCGTGTCAATCGGTTTAACTTTGGCTCTTTTTTTAAATCGGATAAAACTATATATGGGAGCTATATCTAAATTTGATCCGATTGCAACGAAACTTATCACAGGTTATGTTATACTAATTTCAGTACATTTTGTGCCTATTTTGGGTCCTTGGCGCATTACTTACCTAAGATCGGGAAAAATCGGTCCAGATTTAGATATAGCTCCCATATATAGTTTCGTCCGATTTTATGTAAGTGATGCACCAAAGTCCCTATATATATTTCGATTTGCACGAAATTTGGCATAACGTACTTAATAGAGCCTAGAGTGCTTTATGCCAAGTTTCCTGGAATGATGTGTGCTGAGTTTCGTGAAAATCGGTTCAGATTAAGATATATATTTCCGTCAGATTTATGCATTATCGATTGATTTAAGTAATTGACACACCAAGGAACCAATATATGATTGAAAGAACAAAACGTACTGAAATTAGTATAACCCAACCTGTGAATAGTTTCGTTGAAATCGGTTCAAATTTGGATATAGATTCCACATATGTTTTCATCTGAGGTAATTGGTGCTTTTAAGACCCTATATATCTTTGCACGAAATTTGGCATAGCGTGCTGAATTGCGTCTATAATAATGTGTGCCAAGTTTCATGAAAATCGGTTCAGATGTACATAAAGCTCCCATATATATATATATATATATATAGTCGCCCGATTTTAGGTAAATGGTGCACCAAAGTCTTTGAAAATCATTCCATTTGCACGAAATTTGTCATAGCGTACTGAATTAAGTTTAGAATGACGTGAGCTAAATTTCGTGAAAATCGGTTCAGATTTAAATGTAGCTCTCATATATATTTTCGTCCGGTTTTATGTAATTGGTGCATCGATAGAATACATCTTTGGATACATCTGTTGAATATACCCAAAGTGGTGAAGGGTATCATATAGTCGGCCCAGTCCGACTTTACTACTTTCCTTACTGGTTTGTTTTAAATTAGTCTATACCGATCTGATCTAGATGTAGGAACTCAAAATTATATATACATTAAAATAATATATATTTAAATCCATGCTTAAATGATAATCTATCTAAAACAATCATAGTAAATTATTTGTAGCTTTCGAATGGGTTAAGCTTTTTTAGTTATTTTTTATTGGGATCTTATTTAGGTGTTCCCCAACCCCTCTGCAAATTTTTGTGGTCCTAGACAACATGGGGCCATCAGGGCGACTCGTGGAAGTCATAACCTACCTTTGTTTTCCCTTGGTATACAGGGACAAAAACAATGATTATGAAAACTTAACTTGAAAACTTAGAAAATAAATCTTCATTTGTATGGCAATGTAAGACAACCAACAACCACTCTCCCCTCCCTAGTAGTAACAACACAAGGTCAACATCAAGTGTTCGGATATTAATTTCAATCAAAATATAAGCAAAAGAATGTAAAGGAAGAAAAACAAAAAAACTTTGTTACTTTTTTATGGTTACAAACCCATGGTTCAATGTCCTCGTCATCGTAAACATTGCACATAACTGTAAGTTATCTTCCTTGCAATTGGTTACCAGTATTTGGTGAGGGTATAGAAAATTCATCATGAAATTTGTTACAACACGAAAATTGCATATTAATTATTACGTCTCTATACAAATGTAGGCGGGAAAAAATAATGCTGAAATGTCAAAATGATAGATTATTCTGGAAGAAGGTATTGCAATGTACTTAATCTTACTTCAGCCTTTTAAGAGGGAACTGAAATGAGAGGACCTGCCTCAGCCCTGGAAAGGTTCTATTATTGTAAACTTTTTGAGTAGAACATCCTCTAGACCATATTTTTATTGCAATTCTCCTAACGATGTAGGTTGTATATGCTGTGAACAATCGCAACCTAACTTAGGCTTTTTTTTACTTGTTACCTAATATTTTGTTATTTGAGGTTGGGATCCATTCTCAATCTTCTTAGAAACTCTCTGTGGTTGAATTAAGTTATTCCAAATACAATTGGTCTTTGTATTTGATTTTCGATTTATTTGATTTCGCTTTCTTGGTAGGATATTAAATTATTTGTAACAATTTTTGTTCTTGGGATTTTAGATGAAGCAGCAATTTAACACTGACAAGGCAAACAGTAACAGCAAAACCAGTACCAACACGAAATGGATTATATTTCATTTTCGCCATTGTTTATCTTGAATTTGTTTTTGGTAAATCCCCCAACAAAGAAGTTTTATTCCTCGTCGTTGACGTTGTTGTAATTGTGATGAATGATTATGGGGTATTGTTCACAAAACGTGGGAGTGATTATTGATGGGTGTGCTTGAGTTTTGTGTGTGTGGATTGTGTATGTGTGTGCTTGAGTACCCATCATTGTCCTCGAAATGTTGAGTACCATTATTTATTAGATTGTTAAGTGAATGTAAACACTTCACAGTAAGCAGGAGCAGGAACATAACACCAGCAGCAGTTGACTTATTACCAATTTAATGACTATTTAAATAAATTGTCAATAAAGAACTTTGCTGAATGGCATGCTGAATGGCATGTTGTTGTTGGTTGCACGGCAATGACTGTTAGCAAAGGAGAGAATAAATGGATGTTTAGTTTATTTAAGCTGCCACAAAGAGCAGGTCTTTAACGTAAACTAATTCAATAATGATAGTCATACGAATTATGTTCTCAAAATGGCGATTTATTGACCCCTTTTGAAATATATTTTCAAAATATTTTCAAAATTGTATATGAGCAACATTTCCAGGTTTTTATCATAGGTGAAGCCGAGGTTTACCTCTTTTTCACTTCGGAATTATCTTATTGATCTGTCGTTGAAAAATTTTCATAATATTGACCTCCAAAGTTTATTTACGTGGACGTAAAACCAGTATGAAAAGTAGTAAAGTCGGACTGCGTACCATCGGGCAATTAAATCGGACGAAAATATAGATGGGAGCTATACCTAAATCTGATCCGATTTTTGTTAAACTTAGCACACATCATTCAAGACTCAATTAAGTACAATATGCAAAATGTTGTGCAAATTAATAAATATATAGGGATTTTGGTGCACTTTTTGCATTAAATCGGACGAAAAACCAGTAAGGAAAGTCGGACGGGCCGACTAT
The DNA here is from genome assembly GCF_032173495.1 of Musca vetustissima. Taxonomy (NCBI): domain Eukaryota; kingdom Metazoa; phylum Arthropoda; class Insecta; order Diptera; family Muscidae; genus Musca; species Musca vetustissima. The sequence goes on along the minus strand of NW_026885775.1, from coordinate 8,460 downwards.
ATGATACCCTTTACCACTATGGGTATATTAAGAAGATGCATCCTAACAGAAGGGCCATGAACATGAACATGTTTCAATGGGACACAATTATGTAAATCGATTTATCCAAATATGAACGGATTTCAACGAAACTTGTCACAGGTTAGGTTAGACTAATTTATGCACGTATTGTCCTTGAGTCCTACATAAAATCGGATGAAAGTATATGGGAGCTGTATCTAAATCTGGACGGATTCCAATAAACGTTGCAAAATTGAGTGGCAATCGGACTAAATTTGGGTCTTAAAATCGGAAAATTTTCAGGAAACTTTACACATATCATTCTAGACTCAATCCAGTACGGTATGTCAAATTAAAATTAAATTGCGCGTAAATATATGGGAGCAATATCTAAATCTGAACCGATTTTCACGAAACTTAACACACCTCATTCTAGACTTTATTCAGTACGTTATGCTAAATTGTGTGCAAATCGCAAGATATATAGGGACTTTGGTACATCATTTACAATAAATCGGACGTAAATATATATGGGAGCTATATCTAAATCTGAACCGATTTCAAGAAATTTTCTAGACACATCATTCATGCAAATCGGAAGATATATAGGGAATTTGGTATATCAATTACCTTAAATCGGACGAAGATATATATGGGAGCTATATCTTAATATGAACCGATTTTCAAGAAGATTTACACACATTATTTAAGGCTCAAGTCAGTACCCTGTGGCAAATTTCGTGGAAATTCAAAGACATATAGGGACTTTGGTGAACCATTTACATTAAATCGGTCGAACATATATATGGGAGCTATATCTAAATCTGAACCGATTTCCAAGAAATTTTACACACATCATTCTAGACTCAATTTAGTATGCCATGCCAAATTTCGTGCACATCGGAAGATATATAGGGACTTTGGTACACCATTTACATTAAATCGGACGAAAATATATATGGGATCTATATCTAAATCTGAACCGATTGTTCCCAATGTTAATAGGGTTCGTCCTTGGGCCAAATAGACGAACTGTGTCAAATTTCATCCAATTGGGACCATAAATGCTACCTGTACTTTGTATACAATTTAACATGGACAGACAGACGGACCGACGGACGGACATGCATAAATCGACTTAGAAAGTGATTCTATGCATATTCTCAAAGGGACCATATGTCTATCTCTTTTCCTTTTGTCTGTTACAAACATAAGCACAAAGATATAATACCCTGTACCACAGTGTGGTGAAGGGTATACATATATGGAAGGTATATCTAAATCTGCACCGATTTTCACCTATTTCTATAGGATTCAAAAGTCCTTGGGTCATATAAATGAGCTGTACCGAATTTAATCCAAATCGGATTATAAATGCCACCTGTTCTTTGTTTACAATTTAACATCAACAGACGGACGCACGGACATGCATAAATCGACTCAGAAACTGATTCTATGCATATTCTCAAAAGGAACCATTGGTTTATATCGTTTCCTTTTGCCTGTAACAAACATATGCACAAAGGTATAAAAATGCCATATTATTTTTCAACAATAATGCAAATAACCGGTGAAAAATTAAGAGAAAATTTATTTTTGAAAATCAATTAACAGGGAGGAAATTTTCATGTGTTTTCGTATGCAATATTTTGTTGCCCAATCATGTGGGCAACAAAATATTAACAATTTATTTAATAATTAGTCGGTAAATTAAATAAGGTTAGTAGTTTTGTTTTCAATAACTATGAGGTTCAGTATAATGCATTACACTATTTTAATAATATTAATTTTTAAATTACACTCTAAAATAAAGCAATATTAAAATTAATGTTAATCAAGTGAAAAAGCGTTAAGTTCGGCCGGGCCGAACTTTGGATACCCTCCAACGTAGATATACTGACAGGTACTAGAAATGAAAATATAGGGAACATACCAAAAAGTGGATTATGTAAACCACAATACAAATTTCAGAAAATTTTAATGGATAATTAAACCCTCAGCCTTTGGCTAATGAGGGTGTATACACATTAACACGGTGAAAATGTGCCTTTTCGAAATATTGGTTCTAGACCCCATCCGTTTCAGAAAATTTAGATTTCATCCAAACTTTGCCCATCTTATTATTTCTTCCAAAACTTAGTTCAAATGGTGAATATCCGTCCACTCCTTCTGGAATCTCCACACAGGGGCTAGATCTAAATGCGGCTATAGTTCATTATCGAACCTTACGTTCTAATTTTTAATCTAGCTATCCTCCGCAGGTGAAATGATTACAACAGAGTCTTAGAACCAAATTCAAATCGCGGAACAAATCAGATAACTATTTTAATATAAACCAGTAAGTAAAGTAGTAAAGTCGGACGGGCCGACTATATGATGCCCTTCACCACTATAATATATTAAACAGGACAATTAACATGAAATTGGATGAACTAAAATATGTTATATTTATCTAAATGTGAAACAACTTAGATCAATCTATAAGCATGTCATTTGTTTGTTACAATGGACAAATGTTGGGCCGTTGGCCTATGTCTGTACTTCTAGAAAACGCAACTACGTTATTCTATGCTCAATTTTTCAATCCAAATATGAACCGATTTCAACGAAACTTGTCACAGGTTGGGTTATACTAATTTCAGTACGTTTTGTTCCTGTCAACCATATATTGACTCCTTGGTGCGTCAATTACTTAAAATCAATCGATCTATGAAATATTAGAACTTTGTACATTATTTACATTAAATCTGACGGAAATATATATATCTTAATCTGAACCGATTTTCACGAAACTTAGCACACATCATTCCAGGCTCAAACCAGTATGCTATACCAAATTTCGTGCAAATCGAATGATTTATAGGGACTTTGGTTAATCTTTAACATAAAATCGGACGAAGCTATATATAAATCTGGACCGATTTTCACGAAACTTGGCAGACAGCACTCAAGGCTCAATTAAGTACGTTATGTCAAATTTCGTGCAAATCGAAATATATATAGGGACTTCTGTGCACCATTTACATAAAATCGGACGAAAATATATATAGGAGCTATATCTAAATCTTGATCGATTTTCACGAAATTTAGTAGACATCTCTCTAGGCTGAATTCAGTACGTTATGCCAAGTTTCGTGAAAGATATATAGGGACTTTGGTGCATCGAAATCGAAAGATATATAGAGACTTTGGTGCACCATTTACATAAAATCGGACGAAACTATATATGGGAGCTATATCTAAATCTGGACCGATTTTCACGAAAATTGGCAGACACCATTCTAGGCATAATTCATTACGCTGTGCCAAATTTCGCACAAAGACATAATACCCTGTACCACAGTGTGGTGGAAAGTTTAAAAAGGGGGTTATATGGGGACTACCCCAAAATGGGGCGAATATTAATAATTTTTGGTAGGGAGATTTGTTACCATATGTAGTCGTATATGGTAACAAATCTCCCTACCAAAAATAGCAAATACCAATGCGAATTCGGTTGAAAAACGCGCTTAAGAACCCCAAAATACCGAAAATTGGGGTACCCTTATATGGGGGCTACCCGAAACCAGTAAGGAAAGTAGTAAAGTCGGACGGGGCCGACTATATGATACCCTTCACCACTATGGGTATATAAAACACTACTATTAACATGAACTTGGACGAACTAAAATATGTGCTACTTATCTAAATGTGAATCGCCTTAGATCAATCCGTAAACAAGTCATTCGTTTGTTACAATGGGACAAAATTATATAAATCGACTTCAAACAAAGCATTAGGAAATGCGTTGTACTTCTAGAAAACGCAACTACGTTATTCTATGCTCAATTTTGGAAATTGTTCAAAATTGCATGTCAATCTGACAAACATGAGGAGTTTGATGCCCAATTTACTTAACATCGGGCGAAAATATATATGGTATCTATATCCAAATATGAATCGATTTCAACGAAACTTGTCACGAGTTAGGATATACTAATTTCAGTACGTTTTGTTCCTATCAGCCTATTGGTTCCTTGGTGCGTCAATTACTTAAAATCAATCTATAATAAAAGGGAGCTATATCTAAATCTCAACCGATTTTCACGAAACTTGGCACACATCGTTCTGGACCCAATTCAGTACCCTTTGCCAAATTTAATGCAAATCGAATGATATATAGGGACTTTGGTGCACCATTTACATGAAATCGGACGAAGCTATATATGGGAGCTATATCTAAATCTGAACCGATTTTCTCGAAACTTGGCACATATCATTCTGCACCTAATTCAGTACTCTATGCCAAGTTTCATGCAAATCGAATGATATATAGGGACTTTGGTGCACCATTTACCTTAAATCGGACGAAACTATATATGGGAGCTATATCTAAATCTGAACCAATTTTCTCGAAACTTGGTACACATCGTTCTGGACCCAATTCAGTACGCTATGCCAAATTTCGTGTAAATCGAATGATATATAGGGATTTAGTGCACTATTTACCTTAAATCGGACGAAGCTATATATGGGAGCTATATCTAAATCTCAACCGATTTTCTCGAAACTTGGCACACATCATGCTGCACCTAATTCAGTACACTGTGTCAAATTTCGTGCAAATCGAAAGATATATAGGGACTTTTTTGCCGATATCGGGCGAAAATATATATGGGAGCTATATCTAAATCTGAACCGATTTTTCCCAATTTCAATAGGGTTCGTCCTTGGGCCAAATAAGTGACTTGTGCCAAATTTCATCCAAATCGGATCATAAATGCGACCTGTACTTTGTTTACAATTTAACATCTACAGACGGACAGACGGACGGACATGCATAAATCGACTCAGAAAGCGATTCTATGCATATTCTCGAAAGGAACCATGTGTCTATCTCGATTATTTTTGCCTGTTACAAACATATGCACAAAGACATAATACCCTGTACCACAGTGTGGTGAAGGGTATAAAAACGGACCTATATTCATAATTTTTTGTGGAGAAATTTGGTACCTATGAAGAACTCAAAATACTAAATTACAGCCTATTCGGTGGAAAAATACGATCAAAACCCCCAAAATACTGAAAATTAGAAGGTGCCGTTATATGAGGTCTACCAGAAAAAGGGGACCTATACTCATAATTTTTTGTGGAGACATTTAGTACCCAAATTTCTGCAAATTCGGTTGAAAAACTCGGTCAAGAAGCCCAAAATACCGGAAATTGGGGGGTACCCTTATATGGGAGCTATGCCTAAACGTGGACCGATAAAGCCCATCTTCGAACTTGACCTGCCTGCAGACAAAAGACGACTCTATGCTAAATTTTGGCGACCTATCTCCATTAGTTTAGACGCTAGAGTAATTACAACAGACAGACGGACAGACAGACGGACGGACATGCTTAGATCGTTTAGAAGTTTACGCTGATCAAGAATATATATACTTTATAGGGTCGGAAATGATTATTTCGATGTGTTACAAACGGAAAAACAAAACTAATATACCCTCCATACTATGGTGGAGGGTATAAAAATGACAAAATCCCTTTCATTCACTTCAGGTAAGCTCTCAAAATTATTTTGTTACTTTTAAATCAAAAAGGTAAATTACAAAGATACCTTAATTAAGTTTTTATATCAAGAAAAACTATTTGCTTCCATTAAATTGCTCTAAAAGGATTATAAATATTTTCTCCTTTCTTTCACACAAATTTAGTTTGTTGTTTGAATAAACAAATTTGGGTTTAGGGTCTTTGACAGAATAAAGGACAACTCCGAAAGACAAATAAATAAATTTGTCAATCAACCTGAATAAATTTCAAAGTACAAGAAAAGAATGTTTGTTTCACAAAATACAAACCAACATAAGTGAAATGGTCAACTTCAGTAGAAGTGATAACAACAATGGAATGCAATGAAGGATGAATGCAAGAAACAGAAGACAAAAAATACACAATACAGCCAACCATATGCCAACAGTATGCAGACATCCTTAAAAACACAACAACCTTAAAAAATTCTTGTCATTATTATACCCTTCACCACACTGTGGTACAGGGTATTATGTCTTTGTGCATATGTTTGTAACAGGCAAAAATAATCGAGATAGAATATTCGAGAATATGCATAGAATCACTTTCTGAGTCGATTTATGCATGTCCGTCCGTTCGTCTGTCCGTCTGTAGATGTTAAATTGTAAACAAAGTACAGGTCGCATTTATAATCCGATTTGGATGAAATTTGGCACAAGTCACTTATTTGGCCCAAGGACGAATCCTATTGAAATTTTGAAAAATCGGTTCAGATTTAGATACAGCTCCCATATATATTTTCGCCCGATATCGGCACCAAAGTCCATATATATCTTTCGATTTGCACGAAATTTTGCACAGTGTACTGAATTAGGTGCAGCATGATGTGTGCCAAGTTTCGAGAAAATCGGTTGAGATTTAGATATAGCTTCCATATATAGTTTCGTCCGATTTAAGGTAAATGGGGCACCAAAGTCCCTCTTATATCTTTCGATTTTCATGAAATTTGGCACAGAGTACTGAATTAGGTCCAGAATGATGTGTGCCAAGTTTCGAGAAAATCGGTTCAGATTTAGATATAGCTCCCTATATAGCTTCGTCCGATTTAAAGTAAATATTGCACTAAAGTCCCTATATATCATTCGATTTGCATTAAATTTGGCAAAGGGTACTGAATTGGGTCCAGAACGATGTGTGCCAAGTTTCGAGAAAATTGGTTCAGATTTAGATATAGCTCCCATATATAGTTTCGTCCGATTTAAGGTAAATGGTGCACCAAAGTCCCTATATATCATTCGATTTGCATGAAACTTGGCATAGAGTACTGAATTAGGTGCAGAATGATATGTGCCAAGTTTCGAGAAAATCGGTTCAGATTTAGATATAGCTCCCATATATAGCTTCGTCCGATTTCATGTAAATGGTGCACCAAAGTCCCTATATATCATTCGATTTGCATTAAATTTGGCAAAGGGTACTGAATTGGGTCCAGAACGATGTGTGCCAAGTTTCGTGAAAATCGGTTGAGATTTAGATATAGCTCCCTTTTATTATAGATTGATTTTAAGTAATTGACGCACCAAGGAACCAATAGGCTGATAGGAACAAAACGTACTGAAATTAGTATATCCTAACTCGTGACAAGTTTCGTTGAAATCGATTCATATTTGGATATAGATACCATATATATTTTGCCCGATGTTAAGTAAATTGGGCATCAAACTCCTCATGTTTGTCAGATTGACATGCAATTTTGAACAATTTCCAAAATTGAGCATAGAATAACGTAGTTGCGTTTTCTAGAAGTACAACGCATTTCCTAATGCTTTGTTTGAAGTCGATTTATATAATTTTGTCCCATTGTAACAAACGAATGACTTGTTTACGGATTGATCTAAGGCGATTCACATTTAGATAAGTAGCACATATTTTAGTTCGTCCAAGTTATGTTAATAGTAGTGTTTTATATACCCATAGTGGTGAAGGGTATCATATAGTCGGCCCCGTCCGACTTTACTACTTTCCTTACTGGTTTCGGGTAGCCCCCATATAAGGGTACCCCAATTTTCGGTATTTTGGGGTTCTTAAGTGCGACTTTCAACCGAATTCGCATTGGTATTTGCTATTTTTTGGTAGGGAGATTTGTTACCATATACGACTACATATGGTAACAAATCTCCCTACCAAAAATTATTAATATTCGCCCCATTTTGGGGTAGTCCCCATATAACCCCCTTTTTAAACTTTCCACCACACTGTGGTACAGGGTATTATGTCTTTGTGCGAAATTTGGCACAGCGTAATGAATTATGCCTAGAATGGTGTCTGCCAATTTTCGTGAAAATCGGTCCAGATTTAGATATAGCTCCCATATATAGTTTTCTCATCCATTTTGTGAATGTATGCAAAGTCTCTATATATCTTTCGATTTCGATGCACCAAAGTCCCTATATCTTTCACGAAACTTGGCATAACGTACTGAATTCAGCCTAGAGAGATGTCTACTAAATTTCGTGAAAATCGATCAAGATTTAGATATAGCTCCTATATATATTTTCGTCCTATTTTATGTAAATGGTGCACACAAGTCCCTATATATTTCGATTTGCACGAAATTTGACATAACGTACTTAATTGAGCCTTGAGTGCTTTATGCCAAGATTCGTGAAAATCGGTCCAGATTTATATATAGCTTCGTCCGATTTTATGTTAAAGATTCAACAAAGTCCCTATAAATATTTCATTTGCACAAAAATTTGGTATAGCATACTGGTTTGACCTGGAATGATGTGTGCTAAGTTTCGTGAAAATCGGTTCAATATTAAGAGATATATATATTTCCGTCAGATTTAATGTAAATAATGTACCAAAAATTCTAATATTTCATAGATCGATTGATTTTTAAGTAATTGACACCACAAGGAATCAATATATTCCGCGAATGGT
>NW_026885774.1:0-71341 GCF_032173495.1 Musca vetustissima | reverse complement strand
GTGCGCATCCCCAAACAACAAAAATCAAACGGGGGCAGGAATTGGAGAAGGAGGAGAAGTAGAAACAAAAGTTGGCCATATTTGGACGCCATGCTGTGTCTTCAGTGCATTGCATTCAACCAGCCAGCCATCCATTCAATTTATTGTTTCAGCTTCAGTGACTTGGTGAGTGAGTGTGAATGCATCAGGGCAAGGCATAACTCGCTTGCTTGGTTGGCTACCGGAGGTCTTTGTTTTATTTTGCATATTTTTGTTTTTCTTTTTGTCGTTGGTTACTTCGACTTCCGCGGTGTTTCTAATTTAATTATAGGCATACGTTCAACCGTTACTTCAATGGGTTTTTTGCTTCCTCTGAGCTTTATTGTCAGCCATTATAAAATGTGGCAGAGTTGCAGATTTTAATAGGTTCGCGAAATACAAAGCAACAGATGCGGATCAACTAACCCCTGTTTTATGCAATTTTATAATGTGGCAAATAATTTTGCACAGTAGTGTAAATGAGGAGGTAAGTGAATGGGTGGAATTGTATATATTATCTACGTTACGTTAATTTTTTTAAAGGAACCAGGGTTCACATAATTCCAAAAATTCCGAATTTTAGATTAATAAAATCAAATATCACAAAAATAGAATCACAATATCTAAATTATGTAGATAAAGCGTCATAATTTCAATATTGTAATTATATTTTTGAGCTATTTGAAATTATTCTAAATTTCGGAAATTTTTGAATTATGGGAATTACGGTTCCTTAAAAAATATCTCGTAACAATGATGTACCTTCGTTGAACTCACTGTCTTTTTATTATTTCTTCTTTTACCTCCTACTGTTCTATTGAAAAAAAAAAGATAATGATATGAATTTCTTTAATCTTTTCATTTGGCGAATGGCGTTTCTCAAGAGCCCTTGAGACGACACACATGTCCTCAAACTCTGTATAAAAATGGGGTTGACATCTTTTGAAAAAAAAAAAATAATTATAACAAAAAAATACCCGCGAAGACCTTTTAACTTTTCCAATTTTTGTTTTTTTTTTTTTTTTTTTTTTGAACAGCCCGCATTTATGAAAATTAATTTTTAAAAATGATTAATATCAGTACGGAATGTGTCCTCACCAATATGTCATTTGTTTTTTTTTTTTAATAGAATTGCATCAGTAATGTTCTTGAAATCTCTAGAGGGGGTCGTACCATAATTTCTAAAGCCATCTACTTATCGGCACATGTGTGTGTCGTGGCCGCCTTTTTTTCTTCGTAGGGAAAGATGGTGTTATATTTTAGAGATTTACAAAAGAAGTAGAAAATGTCGGCAGTATGTACAAATGAAATTGAAATAAAAACGAGGTTAATTTCGATGGTGTTGGGCTTTCAAAATATTTAAAATCGATTGGAATTTGCATGTGGGGCTATGCTAGTAAAGGAAGATTTTTTGATAGAAAGATTTAAAAAGCAAATGTAACCCAAAATATTAAATTAGAGGAAACTCGGTTGAAAAATGTGCAAAAAATCCCGAAATAATGGGCCTAAAATTTATAATTTTTGTTGTGATGATTTTTTACCCAATGGGAACCCAAATTAAAATAAAACCAGTGAGCGGAGCAGTATAGTCGGACGGGGCCGACCATACGATACCCTACACAACTACAACGGAACTCCAACTTTCTGACGATTTTTATTCTGAGCCTGGACAATATTTCGTGATAATTGCACCCTCTTTCCTTACACTGACATATTTTCCGAATATTACTAATATTCAGTACAGCCCTTCTAAATAATTGTCCAGATTCCCTCACCGTGGGTTGTGTTATTATGTTCGATCATAATTGTAGTCTATAGATCGACTCGAAAAAAACCCAAAAATTAAGTTTTCGGTCCACTTCATTCCAAAATTATTACCTGATCATCACCGATAATTATAGATGTTGTCCTTGACCATAACTGGATCCTAATGGAAAATTTCAATATTTAAGTGTAACTCCTACATCTGAGTACATACGACCATATAATTGGTATCAATTTAAAGGATATATTTCCATCAGAGGCAAATATATACGCCATAGAATACAAATTTTGTAATTTTTCACACAAAAGTCAGGGTCATTTTGACCCGCTAAATATTGACCAATCTTTATAAAAACAGGCATGCTTATTCCTTAGCCCGATCCCGGTCTCCATGTAAAATTTCGCGAAGTTCGGGTCATAATTGCGGCCTCTGGAGCAACCAGAAAAACGGACAAAAATTAAGTATTTGGTCCATTTCGCCCCCTAAATATTAAACAATTTTTACCAAAAACAATAGGGCTCTTCATAGGCCAGAACCCATCCTACATGCAAAATTTCGTGAAGATATTATAAAATATTATAAAATTATAATGGACAGACGGACGGACGGACACACATGTCTAGTTCGACTCAGCTAGTCGAGATATGACGATCGGTATACTTAAAGGTGGGTCTAGGACCAATATTTCGCGGCGTTACAAACTTTTGGGGCTGCACAAAGCTATAATACCCTGACAACATAGTTGTGTAGGGTATAAAATGTGTGTTAATATTGATTACACGGACGAAATATTTTATTTGGATTGCGAACCTTCTATACCTAAGAAATAGCTTCATATGTAGCTATTGTATGTATTTTTTAAGATTATAGATTTCTTAAGTAAAATCGAATGGGGAAGGTCTCTGTAGAACATTTTGTACTTCTAGGACATTATTTTGTAATATATATACATATATATATATATATATATATATATGTATGCCAAATACCCAAAAATAATAAAATAAATAAAATAAAATACCATCATTCCTTCAATCCTAAATTTGGACCCTTAAAGCCTCAGTTTTAGGGCAACCAATTCATATTCCTTAGCGGATTGTGTATGTGTGGGTAGGATATTGTCCAGATATAAAAACATGTCTTTATTCCAGTGCAGCACACTTTATCACAAGACAACCGATACACATTTCCGAGCAGATTATGATGTATCAAGGAAGATATTGTATATCTGTGTGGTTCGAATTGTTTCTAGCGCCATGAATATTGATCCTAACCCACACATATAATAGACAGACAGACGATCGGTATGTTCGTCTGTCTATTATAATTTGTAATCAAAGTACAGGCCTTAGTTATGGACCCATCGTTGAGAAATTTAGCATTTAAATCCGGTTCTGGCCAAAGTTTTTGGTAATTATCGGATAAAATATAAAATAGACCAAAACATATTTTTATTGGGGTTTCTGGTTGCTTCGGAGGTCACACTTATGACCGGATATCAGTAAATTATATATGTTGAAGAAGATCTGGCCCAAGAATATGCATGATGGGTTTGGATCAAGTTGCAGTAAATGAAAGAGTTTTGGTTGATGTATGTACCCGTACTAAATATTTACTGTGGTCTACATATTATGATATTGAATAATATTATGTTAGATTAAAGGTTGATCAGCCACCAGTTTTCTTGCCCATTTGTTTTGCCAATTGCTGGAACCCATAAATCATGCAGATCAACTTTACAATCATGAACTGCTTATGAATATATAGTACGCTACCAGATTACCTTAATGACCGCCTGGCTATCGACATATAACCACGAGTCCCAGTTTGTTATCCGTAGGTTAGGGATGTACGGTTGTTGTGACAGCCGTCCACTAGGAGACTATGTCCATTGTGTTAATTTCCGGTTGTTATCCGTAATTTCTTTTACTATTTCAGCCGCTTTCGTGATTGCTAAGATTTCTGCCTGTGCGAGGATCCCCACGTTCCTATTTTTCGGAGTTTCAGAGCACACCTCGCTGTCTGGAACTTAGATGGTAGGAAATTTAGGAGTATTTTTGAGGCAGCTTGAGGCGTACTTCTAGTAGCACCAACTTTGGATTTATGTTTCCTGCATTATGACGAATATGGTCGGAAGATATTTACCCCTAATCAAAAGGACTACATCATTGACATAGGCTACAATCTTTATTCAAACGTGACCGAATTTGTCAGAAGCCGCAACAAAGAAGAGAGTACCTCCGATGTTTTTATTTTATATTTTCGTATAAATAGAATTTTGGGAGGTTCTAGTCAAGAAGTATACGATTATTAAGCTTCTAAGCATGTAGATGTGACTAGAAAATAGTATTCTACAAAAAATCCCACATGTGTAGATAAATACTTTGTAATAATACTTTTTCTCTTTAAATAATGTCTGTAGCTTTCCCAAAAAATATTCTTTAAACAATCACCACTTGTGGCTATCCTGCCAGAAAATATTCCTTAAAACGTATTGGATAAGTTTTTTTAATGTATGTGGTTTTCCTGGGAAAATAATTCTTTAAAAATCAATTTTCTCTAGACTAACAGGCTTTTGGCTACACGTGAGAAATTTCCATAAACAAATCATGTCATGGAAAAGTAAAAAACTTATTAATATGGGCTAAAATCGGTAGGGTGACATCAAAAAGCGATAGGGTAATAAAGTAACTAAGTATGATTCAACAGTGTATGTTATCTTCCAGTAGATTATTTACCCTCCGAAAAGGCGAAATAAAAATTTGAAAACACTTACGTTGGACAATTCGGGTATGACCTTTCAGATTTTTTTTCAGGTATGAGATAACTCTTGATAAATAGTTTTTTAAAGTATGTGTTCTGACACGGACTCCATTTACGTGGTCATAGCTCATACCATAGTTCATATGCATATGCATTGAATAATGTAATTAAATTTGGAACCGTTTGGATTAATTTTTTTTGAGTCAATAAGCCAACACCAGCTTATTGCTTTCATCATAAATCGGGTATATCTTTAAGGGGTTTTGAATATTTCACCTGCACGTGGCCTTTGATGTGGCCTTCGTAAGTAGTTGTACGTTCGAATAATATACCCCCTCTGGCATTCAGTATTTTGAGGATTTTTGGCACGTATTTGAACCGCATTTACTGTAATATAACAATACCCCTAAATTTCGGACTGTAATTTTATATTTTGGATTTTCATAGGTTAGAAATAAATTAGAAATTGTCCCTGGCATAATTTATCAATATTGGTCCATATTTCGAGGTGGTCCCTATTTAACGGTAACTCCATTATTCTGAATTTAGGGTTAGTTTTTCAATTTGGCTGTAATTTAATATGTGTCCTCATTGATTGCCAAATATTCATAATAATAGTACTCAATTTCGGTCTATGTTTTAGTATAGTTCCCACACATCGGCACCGCTAATATTCGATATTTTTGGAATTATTTAAATAAATTTAAGTTTTTATAATTTGATATTTTGGATTCCCAGTTGGAGCAAAATCATCCTACTACAAAATTATAAATTCTGTATTTAGAGGGTTACGAACAAGCTGTAATTTGGCATTCCGGGACCTTAATCGTTGAACAACTTCTTCTTTTAAGAACATATAGAATATAAGTCCAGGTTTTTGCATTGCCTTCATATAAAAGTCAGGGGATATTTTCGGTATGTTAAAGACCCTAGCCCAGTTGTCAATTCTGAGTGCCTGTAGTTTCTTCTATCGTTTATTCTCGGTAGTATTTACCATACGACTTTTATATGCGGATTATATAAAAGTCTCGTTCAATATTAGTTGGAGGGTAAAAAGTTGGAACCGATTTTAATGGACATTTTCGAGGGTGGTATTTTTTTGTATATATTTTTATGGAAACGTTACTTAGTGAAAACCACATTTCTAGAGATTTCTATAGGTATGGGATTTCTCTGTATATATCCAGATTTTACAACTCTTTCAATATTTCTTAAGATTGAGCTTTCAGTATTGGATTATCATCGGAAACCTTTAATAGATTCTTTATGAGTCTACTAAAAATATAATAATATTTATTTAGCATTAAATGTTATAACAAACAATTAAATCTTCTCCTCCCCCTATGACTGAAAACATATGTTCCCAATTTTCAATAATTATTAATAAATAAGTTCATATGATTGTATTATATAATCTCTAACTTCACACCATCATTTACCAACACACAATCAAGGAGAAAAAGTTTTCCACTCTCACATAATTCGTAGATAATTTTCCTGTCATTACTAATAATATTTCTTTTGTGCGCTATTCTAACACATAAATCCTCCTCCTACTCTTCCTCCATCCTACCCCCTTCAACAAATTCGCAAAGCATTAACGGAATTGGATAAATTCAATGAATTCTAACTAACAATTTCCTTCCTCTTTTTAATCGAGTAATTTTCCATATTTTTGCCATCATCAATGATAGCAGGGAAACTTTTATCTGCTCCTCGCTTCCTCACCCTCACTTTCCTCCTCTCCATGTTAAGAAGACGTGCCAAATTCATGTCAACACATTTAGCTTGTTATAGTTCTTGTTATCCTTTGTTATTTGTCCGTTCTTCGATTTTCTTGTTCTGCTTCTTCATGCTACTGTTTAATATTATCACCATCATTGTTGTTGTTACTATTACTCTTAGTGTCGTTGTTGTTGCTACTGTTTGGGCTATTGTTACTTTTGCCCCATCGTTAGTTGTTCATTGGTTTCATTTTACCCACACCCTGCAAAATATCAGAACTCTTACAAATATCCTGCTGAGTGTCAAAGTTGTCCTTAGCAGGCCATACTTATTTTTTTTCTAAATGGCAACAAAAACCCACTCACTGCATTACGTTTCCACTCTCCTACTCCTGCTTGCCCTGATGATGATCCTTCCACACAGTAGCAGCAGCATGATTTAAGTGTTCGTTTATGTGAGAACAGCAACAACAGCAAATAATACTGGTGTTTACTGCCAGTAGCAAAAAACACTAACACCCGTACAAAATCTGTGGTGGGAAAATTGTCATAATCTTTTGACGTGTGCCTTACCGGACCACCTCATTCTTCGCGTTTTTCGCATTCATGCTGTGCTAACATGCGTCCTCCCTGTGGAAGAGCGATTAAGGTGTTCGTGTGTAACTAAGTTAAAAAATGGGTTTTAAAAGATTTACTTTTTACGCGATGATTTTTTAAAATACATTTTTATAAAAATTATCTTTATTTTTGGACTTTTTAAAAAATATTTAAAAATGTAATAAAAAATATTTTTAAGGAACCAACAGGCGTATATTTAAAAAAAATATTTGCTTAAGGTTCCACCAGGCGTGGATTTAATAAACTAATTTTTTTGAAGTTTTCATCAGGCTATTTTTTGAAGCTTCCATCAGGTGTGGATTTAATAAAAAATATTTTTTGAAGGTTCCATCAGGTGTGGATTTAATAAAAAATATTTCTTGAAGGTTCCATCAGGCGTGGATTTAATAAAAAATATTTTTTGAAGCTTCCATCAGGCGTGGATTTAATAAAAAATATTTTTTGAAGCTTCCATCAGGCGTGGATTTAATCAAAAATATTTTTGAAGCTTCCATCAGGCGTGGATTTAATAAAAAAAATATTTTTTGAAGCTCCTATCAGGCGTGGATTTAATAAAAATATTTTTTGAAGCTCCTATCAGGCGTGGATTAAATAAAAAATAATTTTTTGAAGCTCCTATCAGGCGTGGATTTAATAAAAAATATTTTTTGAAGGTTCCATCAGGCGTGGATTTAATAAAAAATATTTTTTGAAGGTTCCATCAGGCGTGGATTTAATCAAAAATATTTTTTGAAGGTTCCATCAGGCGTGGATTTAATCAAAAATATTTTTTGAAGCTTCCATCAGCCGTGTAACTAATAAAAAATATTTTTTTAGGGTTACATCAGCCGTGGATCTAATAAAAAATATTTTTTTAAGATTTCACCAGGCGTGGATTTTCTTTTTTCTCTGACTTTTAATGTTTTCCAGTTTTTTTTTTAATTTTTCTAAGAAAAAATTTAAACCCTTTTCTTTTGTTATTTTTCCTAAGAAATATCCCCCAAAAATGTATTTCTTAAACACATAATTTCCACAATTACTAAGTGTAAGGTTCCACAGAGGGCAGGCATGCCAACATTGTGGCCATTGTCACCCACTTAATATGCTCGTTATTCTATATTTTATTTTTCCATTTCAATGGATTTTTCCTTCGGAGAAAAGAAAACAATCGATAATGGCAAAGTGGACAATTTTCATAATTTTCCCATCACAACAGAAGCCAAGACCCCTTAAAGTGGTCTTCGTTGTTTTCGTCGTGGTGGTGGTGATGAGGACACAATAACACCATCATTATTATCCTGTTATTATACTGAGACGACAGCGGGCTGTCTGCTTGCCTGCCAATAGGATTAAAACAAATTTGTCACAAAGAATGTCATAATGATGTTGTTCTTGTGTTGTTGTTATTTTTCTGAAAAGCATATTCTTCAAATTATCTGCTTAGCTGTTCGGTTTCGTCCTTTCTTGTTCCTTTGGTGGTGGTATTATAATGGGATTAGTGGGTTGACAAAATCAAAGCAGCAGGAACAGCAGCTCTCCTCGACAGGTAAATACGATTTGCATTGCTGTGACGTTCAGCTTCGCTGAGAGTGCGACTATTCTTTGGCCAACATAAAGACATTGTTGTTTTTGTTGTTCTTCATTCATTCATTATTTTGCAAACTAAGCCTCGCCAGTCAACCGAAACAAATGAACCAAGTCTCAGGCAAAAGATACACGGACTGAATGGTGGGCTGCAATTTGGACCTCTGATGGCTGGTCGGATGTTTGGATGGGCGACTGAATGAAAGATGGCATGAATGGTTGAATGGTGGCACTTGTCTCAGCTTTAGGTGGCATATCAATTTACCTCGGGTCTCATTAAATAAGAAAAAAAAAAAAAACACCAACTTGTCATCCGCCTATCTACCTACTCTGCCTTGGAAGATTTTTCCATGGCTGTTGTTTGGTTGGCTGGTTGTCTGCCTTCTTCGTTAGCAGCAATTTGCTTTGCCATTCTAATAGAGAAAATTTGCATTGTTAACGCAAGCGTCTGTGTGTGAGTTTTTTGTCAACCTGGCCCAGAGAAAGAAAAAAAAAAATATTTCCAAGAGCAATTAGTGAAGAAAATATTTCCCTTGATGCTTCACACGCACACACCAACATCCAATGCCTTAGTTGTTGTTGCTGTTGTTTTTGTTCTTTCTATTTTCAAAACCGTATTAAATCTCAAATTAAGATAATGATCTGGCAACACTCATTAGCGTAGTAATGATTTGCAGGTTATTTTCAGCAGCAGAAATAGACGAGAAGGTCTTGGCTCAAATTTACTTTGACACTTGACATTTTCCTGTGTGTGTGTGTGTTCGGGAGGTTTTAGATTTCATCATCCGAATACGTCAAGTGGTGTAAATGTCAATGATGTTTTATTTTATTAATTAATTAGAAGAAGAATCACAATTTTATAAACTTATAAATGGTTCATTAAAACTTTGAAAGAAAGAAGGCAAGGGTAGAGAACTCTCTGACTCTTGATGGGACCGTCAACGAGCTATTTTTTTACAAATCCTGGGTTGAGAAAATCTTCAAAAACTATTATTTAAAAAACCCACGCTTGAGGTTACCTTCAAAAAATATTTTTTATTAAATCCACGCTTGATGGAAGCTTCAAAAAATATTTTTTTATTAAATTCACGCTTGGTGGAAGCTTCAAAAAATATTTTTTATTAAATCCACGCCTGATGGAAGCTTCAAAAAATATTTTTTATTAAATCCACGCCTGATGGAAGCTTCAAAAATATTTTTTTATTAAATCCACGCTTGGTGGAAGCTTCAAAAAATATTTTTATTAAATCCACGACTGATGGAAGCTTCAAAAAAATATTTTTTATTAAATCCACCTTGAAAAAATATTTTTTTAATAAATCCACGCCTTGAAAAAATATTTTTTTTATTAAATCCACGCCTTGAAAAAATATTTTTTTAATAAATCCACGCCTTGAAAAAATATTTTTTTAATAAATCCACTCCTTGAAAAAATATTTTTTTTAATAAATCCACGCCTTGAAAAAATATTTTTTTTATTAAATCCACGCCTTGAAAAAATATTTTTAATAAATCCACGCCTTGAAAAAATATTTTTTTAATAAATCCACTCCTTGAAAAAATATTTTTTTTAATAAATCCACGCCTTGAAAAAATATTTTTTTTATAAATCCACGCCTTGAAAAAATATTTTTTTAATAAATCCACGCCTTGAAAAAATATTTTTTTTAATAAATCCACGCCTTGAAAAAATATTTTTTTTATTAAATCCACGCCTTGAAAAAATATTTTTTTAATAAATCCACGCCTTCAAAAAATATTTTTGTAATAAATCCACGCCTTCAAAAAAATATTTTTTTAATAAATCCACGCCTGGCGGATCCTTCAACCCCAAAAACTGAATAATGTTGCCTATAATAAACTTTGCTGAATTGGGTTTCCTATAGAAAAACTTCGCTGAATTATGTTTTCTTATAGAAAACCCTTTCTGAATACCATTTTCAATAGAAATGCCTAGCTGAATTGCGTTTTTTCCATAGATAACCCTTGCTGAATTGCGTTTTTCTATAAAAAAAACCTTAGCTGAATTACAATTTTCTACGGAAAACCCTGACTGACTAATGTATATCTGCTTTGTTTAATTAAAAATTTCTATAGCACATCTTTGCTGAATACCCTATTGTTTAATTCAATACATTATCCTCCATTTAATTTATTAATGGATTTTTGTCATATGAAACCCTTTTTCCTGATTGGCAAATGCGAAATTCAGAAAAAAGTCACTATAAATATTTAGACGGAAATGTCATCTCACAGGGGGAGGGGGAAGGGGAACAACATCAACAAAACACCATAATGTCACAAAAGATGTTGGGATGTCAAAGCCATTAGGCAGCCATTTTTTGAAAATGCGAAGAATTTGAAACCCATGGAGAACAGAGCTGTTTATTATCAAAATGAAAAAATAAAGGTTTCCTCTAGTACCCCTCACAACCAAGAACACACACACATATACTCGAAGGTGAATAAAAAACGGGACAAAAAATGTCACTTCATCAGAGGAAGAGGTAGCCATGCAACTCCTCCTACTTCTTTCCGCCTGTGGGATTTTGGGATTCAATTGTCAAAAGTTAAAAAGAAATCTGATTTAACCTTTTTTCATTTCAATACGACCGACCCTAACCAGGCCATCCAACCAAACAGCCAACCAGCCACCGCTTGGAATGACTGTTGAAAAAAATGGCGTATAAAATTTCACAGTTCAGAGAAAATACATTTGGTATAATTAAAAAATTTACGTATTAGAAGTGTCATTGAAGTTTGGAGCTGTTTTTTGTTCGAAACGGCAGCCTAAGCGTTTAAATACAAAAACAACAACAGCAGCAACACCACCAAAAACTTGAGTTTTTGAAGGAAATGATTTGATGATGATGATAATGCTGCTGATGAGGAAAAAGAACAATGAACAGTGCCGACAATGACTACTGCTGCCAATGCTCCAACGTTCATGGAAGCCTCTAGAGAAAGGAAGTACTTGTACCCCGTTTTTGTTGTTTTTGTTTTGTGGACCTGTGAAGAGTTTCATTTTCAAAGTAATTGAAACCTGATCATTATGACACAGTCTCATTAAACAATTCAACAAAATGATGGATAACTTTTTGTTCGATTTTTGTTTCTTAGAAAGTGTGTGGAGACTACTCTGGAATGGGCAACCAGGGCTGAGATGTTCAACACAGAATTTTAATAAATTGACCATGTTCAATATAAAACATTAAGTGAATTAAGATGAATAATAAAAAACATAACTGAATTGTGTTTTCTGTAGAAAAAACACGCTGAATTGAATTTTTCTAAAGAAAAACCTTGCTGAATTGTGATTTTTAATAAAAATAAACTTAGCTGAATTGAGTTTTTCTTTAGAAAAACCACGCTGAATTGAGTTTTTCTGCAGAAAAGTCACGCTGAATTGAGTTTTTCTATAGAAAAACTTTGCTGAATTGAGATTTTTAATAGAAAAACTTCGCCGAATTTAGTTTTTCTACAGAAAAACTTCGCCCAATTTAGTTTTTCTACAGAAAAACTTCGCCCAATTTAGTTTTTCTACAGAAAACCTTCGCCGAATTAAGTTTTTGTTCGCTGAAATGTATTTTTCTATTGAAACCATTTGCTGAATTAAAGTTTTGTATAGGAAAAGTTTGCTTAACTACTATTTTCTGAACAAAAACGTGGCTGAATAAAATTCTTCTACAGAAGATCTTCCTTTGTCTCATGACAAAAAAAAAACACGCTGAATTGAGTTTTTCTATATCAAAGCCTGGCTGAGTTGGGGTATTCTGTAGAAAAACCTGGCTGAATTGAATTTTTCTATAGAAAAAATGGCTGAATTGAGTTTTTTTATGGAAAAACCTTGCTGAATTGAATCCATGCCTTAAAAAATATTTTTTAAGAATAAGGCGTATATTTAATAATATATAATATTTTTTTAAGAATTCAGGCTTTCAAAACAAATTTTTTTTAAGAAACCTCGTCTTAAAAAAATATTTTTTCGGAACTCACGCCTTCAAAAATATTTTTTTAAGAATTCTCACCTTCAAAAATATTTTTTTTTAAGAATCCACACCTTACAAAATACTTTTTTAAAAATTCAGACTTTCAAAAACATTTTTTAAGAATTCACGCCTTAAAAATATCTTTTTTTTAAAAATCCGCGTCTTAAAAATATTTTTTTTTTAAATCCACGCCTTCAAAAATTATATTTTTTTAATCAAAAATATATTTTTTTAAGAATCCGCGCCTTCAAAAATATTTTTTTAAGAATCCGCGCCTTCAAAAATATTTGTTTAAGAATCCGCGCCTTCAAAAATATTTTTTTAAGAATTGTGATTTTTTTCAAAAATATTTTTTTAAGAATCCGCGCCTTCAAAAATATTTTTTTAAGAATCCAGGGCTTAAAACTATTTTTTTATGAATCCACGCTTTTAATTTTTTTAAAAAATCCACGCCTTCAAAAATATTTTTTTATAAATCCAAGCCTTCAAAATATATATTTTTTTAAAAAATCCACGCCTTCAAAAATATTTTTTATAAATCCAAGCCTTCAAAAAATATTTTTTATAAATCCACGCCTTCGAAAAATATTTTTTATAAATCTACGCCTTCAAAAAATATGCCTAAAAAAATTTTTTTAAGAATACACGCCTTTATTTTTCAAGTATCCTTCAAAAATATTTTTTAAGAATACACGCCTTTATTTTTCAAGAATCCTTCAAAAATATTTTTTTAAGAATCCACGCCTTAATTTTTTTAAGAATCCTTCAAAAATATTTTTTTAAGAATACACGCCTTCAAAGAATTTTTTTTTAGAATCCACGCCTTAAATATACATTTTTTTAAGAATCCACGACTTAAAAAAATATTGTTTAGGGATTCACGCTTTCAAAAATTATTTTTTAAGAATTCTCGCCTTCAGCAAATATTTTTTTATAAATCCACACCTTAATTTTTTTTAAGAATCCACGCCTTAATTTTTTTTAGGAATCCATGCCTTACAAAATACTTTTTTAAGAATCCATGCCTTACAAAATACTTTTTTAAGAATCTACGCCTTACAAAATACTTTTTTAAGAATTCAGGCTTTCAAAAATATTTTTTTAAGAATCCCCACCTTAAATTTTTTTTTAAGAATTCACGCCTTCAAAATATTTTTTTTAAGAATCCACGTCTTAAAAAATATTTTTCAGGAATTCAGGCCTTCAAAAAATATTTTTTTAAGAACCCACGCCTTAAAAAATATGTTTTTAAGAATTCAGGCTTTCAAAAATATTTTTTTAAGAATTCTCGCCTTCAAGAATTTTTTTTTTAATCCAGGCCTTCAAAAAATATTCTTTAGGAATTCACGCCTTCCAAAAATATTTTTTAAAAGTCCACGGCTTCAAAAATATATTTTTTAAAAGTCCACGGCTTCAAAAAATTTTTTTTAAAAATCCACGCCTTCAAAAAAATATTTTTTAAATACCCACGCCTTCGGTAGACCTTCAAAAAATATTTTTAAAAAATCCACGCCTTCAAAAAAATATTTTTTAAAAAATCCACGCCTTCAAAAAAATATTTTTTAAAAAATCCACGCCTTCAAAAAATATTTTTGAAAAAACCCACGCCTTCAAAAAAATATTTTTTAAAAAATCCACGCCTTCATGCTTGAAAAAAATATTTTTTTAAAAATCCACGCCTTATTTTTTAATAAATCCACGCCTTCAAAAAAATATTTTTTAAAAATTAAAAAAAAATATTTTTTAAAAATCCACGCCTTCAAAAAAATATTTTTTAAAAAATCCACGCCTTCAGAAAAAATATGTTTGAAAAAATCCACGCCTTCAAAAAAATATTTTTTAAAAAATCCACGCCTTCAAAAAAATATTTTTTAAAAAATCCACGCCTTCAAAAAAATATTTTTAAAAAATCCACGCCTTAAAAAAAAAATATTCTTTAAAAAATCCACGCCTTCAAAAAAATATTTTTAAAAAATCCACGTTTTCAAAAAAATATTTTTAAAAAATCCAGGACTTCAAAAAAATATTTTAAAAAAATCCACGCCTTCAAAAAAATATTTTTTTAAAAAATTCACGCCTTCAAAAAAAATATTTTTTAAAAAATCCACGCCTTCAACAAAAATATTTTTTAATAAATCCACGCCTTCAAAAAAATATTTTTTAATAAATCCACGCCTTCAAAAAAATATTTTTTAATAAATCCACGCCTTCAAAAAAATATTTTTTAATAAATCCACGCCTTAATAAATCCACGCCTTCAAAAAATATTTTTTTAATAAATCCACGCCTTCTACAATTTTTTTTAAGAATACTCGCCTTCAAAAAATATTTTTTTATGAATCCACGCCTTCAAAAAAATATTTTTTTTATAAATCCACGCCTTCAAAAATATTTTTGTTATAAATCCACGCCTTCAAAAAATATTTTTTTTATAAATCCACGCCTTCAAAAAATATTTTTGTTATAAATCCACGCCTTCAAAAAATATTTTTTTTATAAATCCACGCCTTCAAAAAATATTTTTTTATAAATCCACGTCTTCAAAAAATATTTTTTTATAAATCCACGCCTTCAAAAAATATTTTTTTATAAATCCACGCCTTCAAAAAATATTTTTTATAAATCCACACCTAATAATCCCTGAAATTTCTTTTTTGTTATTTTGGTCCCTTAGTTAGCCCATCCCTGCATTACCATTATAATTAAACGAAATAAATGATTCATTCATTTATTCACACTTGTTCGGGTTATCTATAATGGCTGTTTGAATAGGATCTACTTCCCATCCTTGAGAATCCTTGTGTTTTTCAATAAAAAATAATAATAACGTCAACACGAAAACTGCGTGGATATCAATTACAAAATATTTTGACAGCAATTGTCAAGAAGATGAAGATTTCTTTATCTACAAATTAAAAGAACACGCCATCGATTTCTAAGCTAAAGCAATTGCGTATTGAAATTTAAAATAATAAAAAGCTTTTACCATTGAAAAGTTTTAAGTTACCAAAAGCCAGCTTCCAGGGAATTAGAAAAAATTAGAGGCTAAGGATAGCCTCTCGATTACTTAGACAAAGGAGAGAGAAGTGATATGGCAATGGGAATTTATAACCGGAATTTATTTTTCCTTTTCACATCTCAGTCATAAACTCCTTAATAATTTCTTGTAAAGAAATCCATCATCAGCATAATTATGATTACTACTGACAATTTCCCTCTCCTCCTCTCTCTCTCTCTCTCTCTCTCTCTTCCTCATACTAATAATCCCTTCACAAAACTCATTTGCATTAATTCCAAAGAATTAAATATTATCAATTTCCTTCTACTACCCCTCCTGCACTTATTTTCCTCTCAATTTCTTACCTCCTTCTACTGGCCATATTTTCTTTTTCTATTCTCTAAGTAAATGATTTTTATTTATTAAGAAAATTGCTTTTGACAGC
This sequence comes from Musca vetustissima, assembly GCF_032173495.1. NCBI lineage: Eukaryota > Metazoa > Arthropoda > Insecta > Diptera > Muscidae > Musca > Musca vetustissima. Next base: position 55,458 of record NW_026885774.1, on the reverse strand, counting down.
AATTTCGATTTTCTTTTTGTTTCCTCCTACAACAATTTGCCTTTGGTCCTTTGGCACTGAGAAAAAATTATAGAATTGTGTGTGAGTGTGTACATTCGTATAAGTGTGTGTGCGTGCGTGCTACTTGGCCAAGTGTACTTTTCCATAAAGTAGATATTTAGTACCATCTTCTCCACTGTCAGATTTTTTATTGGACTTTGTCCACTTTTCGAATAGCCTTTTGTGTCAACTTGTGTCCATTTTCATTGCTCACACTCGTCATGTCTTTTTTCTCGCCTTTAGCTAGCTGCTGGGCTCCATCAATTTCAAACAATTTATTTAATATCTTGGAAAAATGGTGAATACACTACAGGAGGTATAATGAGACTTGGAAAAAATATTATTTCAAAAATCCACGTCTATGGTGGTACATGAAAAAATATTATTTAAAAAATCCACGCCGATGGTACGTTAGAAAAAATATTATTTAAAAAATCCACGCCGATGGTACCTTAGAAAAAATATTATTTTAAAAATCCACGCCTATGGTAGGTTGGGAAAAATATTATTTTAAAAATCCACGCCTATGGCAGGTTGGGAAAAATGATACTTAAACCAGTAAGGAAGGTCGGACGATGCCGTCTATATGATACCCTTCACCACTTTGAGTATATTCAACAGATGAATCCTAACAGACGTCGCATTTTAAAGTACCAGTAAAATGAAATTGGAACCATAAACACGTCATTCTGCAACCGATACTAAATTGTTCATTTGGTCAGATATAGAAGCTATATCTAAATCTGAACAGATTTCAGGAAACTTAACACACATCTAGGCCAAATTCATTACGTTGTGCCAAATTTAGTGCAAACCGAAAGATATTAAGGGACTTTGGTACACTATTTACCTTAAATCGGACGAAAATATATATGGGAGCTGTATCTAAATCTGAACCGATTTTCAGGAAATCCAACACACATCGTTCAAGACTTAATTCATTACGCTGTGCCAAATTTCGTGCAAATCGAAGGATATATAGGGACTTTGGTGCACCATTTATATAAAATCGGACGAAAATATATATGGGAACTATATCTAAAACTGAATCGATTTTCAGGAAACTTAGCACACATCATTCTAGGCCTAAATCATTAGGGTGTGCCAAATTTCGTTCAAATCGAAAGATATTAAGGGACTTTGATACACTAGTTACCTTAAATCCGACGAAAATATATATGGGAACTATATCTAAATCTGAACCGATTTTCATGAAACTTAGCACACATCATTCTAGACCTAATTCATTACACTGTGCCAAATTCCATGCAAATCGAAAGATACTAAGGGACTTTGGTGCACCATTAACATTAAATCGGGCGAAAATATATATGGGAGCTATATCTAAATCTGAACCGATTTTCAATAAACTTAACACACATCATTCTAGACCTAATTCAGTACGCTGTGCCAAATTTCGTGGAAATTGAAAAATATATCGGGACTTTGGTGCACTATTTACCTAAAATCGGACGAATATATATTTGGAAGCTATATCTAAATCTGAACCGATTTTCAGAAAACATAACACACATCATTCTAGACCTAAATCATTAGGGTGTGCCAAATTTCGTTCAAATCGAAAGATATATAGGGACTTTGGTGCACCATTTACATTAAACCGGACGAAAATATATATGGGAGCTATATCTAAATCTGAACCGATTTTCAGGAAACTTAACGCACATCATTCTAGACCTAATTCATTACGATGTGCCAAATTTCGTGCAAATCGAGAAATATCTAGGGACTTTGGTGCACTATTTACCATAAATCGGACGAAAAGATATATGGGAGCTATATCTAAATCTGAACCGATTTTTTCCAATTTCAATAGGGTTCATCCTTGGGCCAAATAAGTGACCTATACCAAATTTCATCCAAATCGGATCATAAATGCGACCTGTACTTTGTTTATATTTAACATGGGCAGACGGACAAACGGACGGACGGACATGCATAAATCGACTCAGAAAGTGATTCTATGCATATTATCAAAAGTAACCATGGGTCTATCTCGATTATTTTTGCCTGTTACAAACATATGCACAAAGATATAATACCCTGTACCACAGTGTGGTGAAGGGCATAAAAATCCACGACTATATTGGGTGGCGTAGGGGATGTATCTATTATCAAGCAACGGCTCTGATTGGCTTTAACATGGCGAAGTCCAGTCTTATCTTGGTCCCTCTTTCATCTCAATTGTGGACACTGACCTCCCCGCGATGCCACCTGGGGAGCTTTTTACATCACTCGATGAAATAGTGAGCTAATATGTGCCGCGAGTTCACCCATAAGAACTATAAAAAAATGGGTTGAGGCGTCGGCTTAGTTGCCCACTCTCGGAAAACCCAACCTACTATGAAAAAGCAAAGAAAAAGAAAACCGAACCCCCCTAATGATGATGACGGATGTACTCAAGAAATACAAAGCCGATATTATTGCCTTACAGGAAATGCGATGGAAAGGGACTGGCGTAAGTAAATCAGATGATTACGCCCTGTATTATAGCTGCCATGAAACGAGGCATGAGTTTGGCTGCGGATTTATGGTTAACAGGAGAATAAAACACCTCGTCATCAGATTCACTTCAGTAGATGAGGAAGTTGCTATAATAGCGAAGTTCTTCTACATCAGTCTCATTTGCGCCCATGCTCCGACCGAAGCTAAAAATGAACAGACCAAAGACATATGTTACGATCACCTAGATAGACGGAAGGCATTCATCTAGTATTTTAGATGTCCGATCGATCCGGGGAGCAAATATCGATTCGGACCATTACCTTGTGGCAGCCAAGGTACGCACCCGTCTTAATGTAGCAGCAATGTTGCGATCTAATGTAACACGGAAATTTGACGTCGAAAAGCTGCAAACACAACAGATAGCAGAAGCCTACTCCCCGCAACTTACCCAACAGCTTGACGAAAGCACCCCTTGTCCCGATAATAATATAGAATCACAATGGCAGAGAATTGCCCACTCCCTACATACTCCAGCAAAAGCAACACTTGGGTACCAAAAACCACTACCAATAAACCCATGGTACGATCAGGAGTGTCGTAATGCTACTGATGTGAAAAACGCAGCGTATAGGGCTGCCCTGCGGACAGTAGCAACACGTAATGCGATGGAGAATTATCGGGTTAAAAGATGCGAGCAGAAGCGTATTTTCAGAAAAAACGAAGAAAGAGCAAAAAACGTGAGCGTGAGCAAATCAACATGTACAGGAGTCAGAATGAAGTCCGGAAATCTTGCCAACGAGTAAAACACCAAACTGAAGGCTTTGGTGCAGGCACATCCTCCTGCAGAGATGAAGAAGGAAACCAGTGACAGATACAGACAGCGTGTTGAGGATCTGGAAGGAGCATTTCGAAAAGCTACTAGTATCAAATAGTGGCGATGAAGAAGATACCCCAGAACCAATAATAGATGACGGTGTAGAGTGTATACCACCCAGCCAAGATGAAGTCAGAATAGCAATCAATCGGCGGAAGAATAATAAAGCAGCAGGTGCCGATGGGTTACAAGCCGAACTATTCAAGACTGGTGGCCAGATACTGGTCAGGAGCATGCACCAGCTGACTAGTACAATTTGGCTAGAAGAATGCATGCCCAATGATTGGAACTTCATGTTTACCGTGCACAAAAAAGGAGACAAGACATATGATATGCGCCAACTATTGAGGAATAAGTCTCCTTCACATCGCATATAAAATGTTATCCAGTGTACTGTGTGAACGATTGAAACCAATGGTCAATGACATTATTGGACCATACCAATGTGGCTTCAGACTTGGCAAATCCACCATTGACCAGACCACCACTGAATCCTGGAAAACCCCACGAAAAACACATCGACATATTGCACCTATTCGTCGACTTTAAAGCCGCATTCGACAGCTCTATCCGTTCAGAGGTGTATAAAGCCATGTCTTCGTTTGGCAAAATTAATACGGCTATGCAGGATAACTATAAGTGGCAAAAGATCAGCAGTTAAAGTTGGAAAGGACCTCTCGGAGCCCTTTAATACCGAACGAGGATTCAGGCAAGGTGACAGTTTGTCGTGTGACCTGTTTAAAATCCTGCTGGAACAAGCCATACGAGAGGCAAAAGTGAACAGAAATGGCACTCCGTACACCAAACAACACAGGTTACTCGCCTACGCCGATGGCATGGAGATAATGGGTCGAACATGGAGAGCGGTAACAGCCACCTTTGAACAAATTGAGAAGGAGTCTGCCAAAGTGGGTCTGGCAGTAAACGACGAAAAGACCAAGCTGATGGTATCAACACGTAGTCGAAGATTTTATATACCTTTGTACCTCCATCAACAAAACGAATGACATCAGTTTTTAAATTCGGAGAAGGATAGTGATGGCCAACCGATGCTACTATGGTTTGGGCAAACAACTCAAATGCAAGGCCGCCTCCCGACAAGACGCTGATACTACCTGTGCTGTTATATCGATCTGAAACTCACGCAAACAGATGAGGCAACTCTTGCAGTGTTTGAGTGAAAAATTCTCCGAAAGATCTATGGGCCGATCTGCGTTGACGGTGAATATAGCCGTCGAATAAACCATGAGTTGTACCAGCTATTCTCGGACATCGACATTGTTATACGTATTGAGCTGCAGCGACTACGTTGGCTAGGTCATGTTGTGAGAATGGATGAAGATGCCCCAGCCCAGAAGGCATATAAAAGCAAACCAGCTGATGGTTCACGCAGAAGGGGATGACCACGAATACGATGGAAAGGCCAAATTGGAAAAACTGCGCAAAAGACCGACGCGCCTGGAAATTTTTTCTAAGCTCGGCTTATGAAACAACCGTTCTGTAACAAGCCAGCTAAGTAAGTAAGTAATATTAGTCCACGAAAAAATATTATTTAAAAATCGACATCTATGGTAGGTCTTAAGGCTGTAGAGTATCCCCAAGTGTCATATTACCTCCCCTCCTTACATTTATAACTAACTTCCCTATTCGTTTATTTCAAGCAATTTTCTTTCATTTCATTTTCTTTTCAAAATAACCAATCCACTCTATCGAGTGTAATAATTTCTCTGAAACATTTGTCTACAATGGGAGGCTAGAGAAGAAGGAGGAGAAGAATAATTCACGTATTTGTGTAACATTTCCGTCTGCATCCTTTCGAGTTCAATTTGATGTAATTTACAGTGTCCTTTTCTTCAGAAGTCTATCGTTTTTTCTTTTCCTTCTGATAACTAAGCGTAAATTGAATCAATTCAATTTATTTAACACTCAACGATTTTTTTTCTCCAGCTTCTCTTCCACACAATTCGTTTCTAACATCCAATTTTTTTGTTGAACTGAGGAAAAACATTTATCTTCGATTTTCTTTCGGAAAAAAAGAATTTTCTTGCTATGAAAATAGCTAGCAAAAAAAGGATTGACTACATAACACAAGACAAGAAAATTATGACTAACACATTCAGTTCGTTGAAACTGATTGGATATTGAAAGAAGTACTTTGGAAGGGGAAGAAGAAGAGGAGGAATATAAAAGAGAGAGTATATGGCTAACATATATCTTAGAAAATAAAAACAGCAACACAATTCGCCTGAAATAAAGCAATCATAAGGATAATTCATGTAGAAAACAAGTCGTTTTCCTTTTTATTTTGTTTTATTGTCCTTTGAGAAGGAGTAAATTTGTATTTTAAAATAAAATCTCAAGATGACACAGACACTTAAACATTAGGAAGCACACAGCTATAAACAAAAAATATCTTCGCAGAAACTGTTTACAAATATCTACGACTTGACGGTATTGATATTTAAAATAATTTTCAAAAATATTCACAATTTTGCCACTGATGGTCCTTGAAAACATGTCCTTTAAAGTAACTTAAAACCATCCTTTTCAATAAAAACTCACGCTTAAAGTCGTTCTTAAAAAATATTTATTGATAAAGCCAGGTTTGTGCTCCTTAAGATTTCCATACGGAAGAACTGCTCTGAATAACGTCTTTCGATTCGATTGATTTTATGTCCGTATTTTTAACTTGCGGGCAATGTTCTTTATTCACTAATCACATTTTTTGAAAATACCTCGTAACACTTTAGTGAGCTGTAACGTTGGGCGCCATTTGTATCCGAGAGTTTTATTTTTCTACAGTTCTGGGCTTCTCTTGGGATTGACCATTAAACGGATTTGAAACGGATTCGGGTCATTCGTTGCATTCAAAGCTATCATTCTTTGGCACCAAATCGTATCTTTACTCTATCGCGCTGTTTGGACTTTCATGAAATGACTGAGCTTTGCTTTTCACTTCATACCAAAATTCGTCACCTTTTTATACCCTTCACCACACTGTGGTACAGGGTATTATGTCTTTGTGCATATGTTTGTAACAGGCAAAAATAATCGAGATAGACCCATGGTTCCTTTTGAGAATATGCATAGAATCACTTTCTAAGTCGATTTATGCATGTCCGTCCGTCCGTCTGTCTGTCTGTCCATGTTAAATTGTAAACAAAGTACAGGTCGCATTTATGATCTGAATTGGATGAAATTTGGCATAGGTCACTTATTCGGCCCAAGGACGCACCCTATTGAAATTGGGAAAAATCGGTTCAGATTTAGATATAGCTCCCATATATATATTTAACCGATTTAATGTAAAAGGTCCCTATATATCATTCGATTTGAAAAGTCTTCTATTGTTGGAAAAAGACCTTTAAAAGCTTCTATCGTCAGAAATGGCCCTAAAAGGCTCCAAACGATATGCCGTATGCGATATATTGAGCGGAAAAGGAATACCCCGAAAAATAATCCGAACTATAAGAGCTCCAGAATATTCTGGTCCAACATTTTCAGCAAAGTAGGTAATGTTTGTGGAAGCTCCCAAGAGGAATAACAGAAAAATAATAAAGCGTCTTTAGATCCATCAACTCTGAGATTTATGCACACTTTGGAAGAAAAAAATATTATCGGGCCACAATTTTCAAAACAAAAAAAAAACTTCCCATTAGGCGCAATTTATATCTCCTTAATTGAAATCCACCACAAGGTCAAATGTATATTACATTTGTCATTCCGTTTGCAAAACCTCGAAATATTTACCCTATAAATTCTCGATCAGAAAAAAATTCTATGTCGATTTAGCCATATCCGTCTGTCTATTCAAATCCCGTTAGAGCTCCCATACTGAAGATAGAGCTTTGAATTCTAGCATATTCATTATTATTACTTCTAGGATGTTTGGTCCATTATTATGGTAGCTTCCATATAACTGTAGCCCCGTTATTGAACAGAATTGGTTCTAACTTGATATAAGGGATTAACATCAAATCTCCCCACCATTATCAATATCGGCTTACATTTTGTAATAGATCCCATATAGCTAAGGCGACCAGATTTTGAAAATGGAAATAGTGGAAAATATATATATTTTTTAATAAAAATAATAATATATATATACCTATAAATCTAGCAAAATGCCCGCTACTTCCTATGCGGAAAGGGAATAAAAAACATATGGAAGTCGTGAATACTGCATAATTTATTGTAGTGTAGTTCTGATTTCCACCTCTATTCCTACATATAATATCATGTTTATTACCATTTAGTACTCATACTTCATGCACATAAGCACTATTTTCCGAAATCTCTTTCTTATTTTCATTACACAAATTAAAAATAGATCAATAAATTTACGTACAGGTTACACATTTAGTTCCATTTAACACTTTTCGAACACATAAGTAAACATTTTCAAGACTACCTCCATACCACCACCACTAAATTTAGTACCAAAAATCCTTTGGTACTTCTTTCTAACTCTCCGTCAGTGGCCCACATTCCAAATTCTAGGGTTCCGGCTCTCTCCGTTACCCAAATCCAACTTTAGTGCATTTTCTATTATATTTACTGTTCGTACACATAAATTCGAGTTTCCAAAGTTGTCTCCATAGCTCGATACTAAACTTCAAGAGTAATCTAATTTCCAAAACTCAGGATTCAACCAAATCCAAATTGTTCCAAATTTAGTACCATTTAGTAATTTTCATACTCATAAGTAAAAATTTCTATAACTACATTAATCCCACACTCTAACAATAATCTTAATTCCACCAAAGTCCAAATTGTACTAAATTTAGTACTTTCCGTACTCATAAGTACAAATTTCCAAAGTGCCTCAATCATGCTTTCAAATAGTAATCGTAAGTCCAAATTTAAGAATTTCAGCTCTGTCTGATTTTTAAAAACCAAATTGTACCAGATTTGGTACCATTCTGTACTTTTCGTACCCATATTCCAAACCTATCACAATATTCCAAATCTCAAAAATCCAAATTTAAAAATTTCAGCTCTGTCTGTTCACCGAAAACCATATTTGGTGCCATTCTGTACATTTCGTATCCATATTCCAAACCTGTATCAATCATACACTCACACAGAAGCCTAAGTTGCAACTTTCACGATTCGAGTTCTATCCGTTCACCAAATTACAAATTGTACCAATTTTTGTACCCATAAATACGAATTTCCAAAACAACTTCAGTCATGCACTAATAATAACAATAATAACTTTAAGTCCACATTTAAGGATTCCAGCTCTATCCGTTCACCAACATCAAAATGTTTCCAAATTTAGTACAAGTTATTACTTTTCGTAGACGTTAGCACGAGTTTTCAAAAATTCCTCAATTCCACATATTCAGTACTTATGAGTTCGAATTTCCAACACTGTCTCAGTTCTGTACTCTAACAGTAATTTTATTTTCAAATAGAAGTTTTCCAATATCTATCCTTCATTCAAATCTAAATTGTACTAAACTTAATACCGTTCACGTAAAAACAATTTATAAACTATTTAGTACCACGCCAATCATACACTCCAACAGTAATTTTAATTCCAAAATTCTGGAGTCCAGCTCTATCCGTTCACACATAATCAAGTTGTACAAAATATAGTACCATTTAGTACACATAAGTACTATTCTTCCATATCTCAATTCTATATTCCAAAATCAACCATTATTCCAAATTTTAGGTTTCCAGCCTTCTCCGTTTACCCAAATTGTACTAAATCTAGGGTCGTTCAGTACTTTTCGGACACATAAATACGAATTTCCATAGATTCTCTATAGCTCAATCTTCAACAAAATCTGAATTCCAAATTTAAGGGTTTCAGCTCTATCAATTCAAGCAAAATCCAAATTGTACTAAATTTAGTGTCATTTAGTACTTTTCGTACTAATAAGTACGAATTGCCTAAACTACACCAATCCTACAATCCAACAGTCATTTTAATTCCCAATTTGAAGACTCCAGATCTATCTGTTCAACTTGCACCAAATTCATTACCATTTAGTACTTTTCGTACATATACGTACGATTTTTTTAAATCTACCTCAATCTACCAATAGTAGTCCTAATTCGTATTTTTAGGATTCCATCTCAAAACGCTCAACTAAATACAAATAGTACCAAATTTTGTACAATTTCCTACCTACCAAAACATAGAACTCAAAATCTCAAATTACAGCCAATTCGGTTGCAAAACATTTCCTGAAACCCTGAAAATACCAAAATTTAATGACTAATAATTTGTTAGGAAAATATTTACATAATTTGAACTCAAAATACAAAATTACAGACAATACAGTTGGAAAATGTGTCTAAAAATACCGAAAGTGTGGGCCGTTAGATGGGGTTTCCTGCTAAGATTCGGACCCCTTTTAACATAATTTACAAACATACATTTTGATAGAGATTTTAAAAATATAGATGACAATGATGACAGATTATAGAAGTAGATGATAGAAGACATCAGTTTAATAGATGACAGCCAGAAGATTGAATAGATGATTGTCCTCTAAAAAAAGAGGACGTATGGTCACCTTAATATATCGGTTTCACTCCATTTTCAGTATTGTTTTTTGCGCCACCGTTGTGGCTGTAATTTGGAATAAAGGCAACCTGAGTGTCTATAATATGGAACATTATTTTTTTAGAACACGAATAACCTTGTACCACATAACATAGCCCCCATATGAATGTTGAGAAAAGTCCCGAACGATTTAAGGAATTTTGAATGCACTTCCGCCATGTAGTGGAAGGTATAAAAAGTTAGGGCCAGCGGAACTTAATGACGTTTTTGTTCTTTAAATATTTTTAATTTTCAGTACTCAGCATTGGGTGTAATTTGTCGGTGTAAAATTTTTCCTAAAAATGCGGTCCAGTCGCAAATGATAATATTAATTATTAAAACTTATGAAACACTAGGTTCCTATGTTTTCAAGGACCTTGAAAATTTTTAAGAACATAATAAAAAAAACCGCACTTTTACGAATCATGAGAAAACTTTTTGCCGTACTTAATATTTCCCAGGAAGCATAGAATCACTTTACATCAACATCAACTTCAAAAACTTCTCTACCTATAGCAATCAATATCGCCAATCCTTCCACTTTTTTGACAAGCCTTCGGAAAAATTGAATTTTGATATTAAAGTAGAGTTTTTTTTAATAAACATCTATTAAATTTGTAATAAATATTCCTTATAATAAATTCAAAAACCACCCTACCCCCTCTAACCCATCTGGCAATACCTTGCAAATTAAGGTGAAAATTTTGCACACAATCTGCTGAAGGTAATACCAAGGATTCGGTAAATAAAAATGTTAACACTTTACTATTTCAAAAGGGGTTAATATACGAGGGTTGAAGGACAAATTTCGGAATTTAAGGAAAAAAAATGGAAACGATTCTAACTAAACATGACTTGCACCTGTTACAGATTTCATTTTAGTTGATATTTAGAAATTTGCCTAAACACCCCTCTTATTTCACTTTGCAAACCGCTACGGAAGTGTAATGTATATATGTATGTGTGTATGCATGTTTTCCCTGACATTTGACTGATATGTGAAATGATTTTTTGCATATGTCTGTCAACCAACTAACCCATCAGTTCCCATAATGGAGCATGGAAAACCAACAAAAGGTATGGTAACGACTCGTCGGATGGCTGGTTGGTTGACTAACTGACTGCCAGCCTGTTTGGTTGCTCTGTCGGTTGCTCGATTCGTTGGCTGGGTTTCGGATACTGTTATTGATCATTATTATGAGACTATAAAATTGAATTGGAATTGAAATTCACAATACGTTGATTGAATCAACTTTATTTCGAAATGATGCCACTTAACTTGTGACATACAAACACACACACACTCACAACCTTACAAAGATGATGCTACTGTCGAGGATGTTCATGGTGATGCATCATCATCACATGCGATGATGATTGGATTGAATGTGCGTGTACATGTGTTTCCAACATTTAAACCAGGCACTAGTTCCGTTGCTAAATTGAATATATCGATGGCATATGTGTTATGACATGTATGTATGCATGCAAAACTTTATACTTGTGCGTATGTGACAATGTATGTATGCCATAACATTATATAGGTATGCGTAATTGTATCCATTAAAAATTGCTAACAAGCAATTTCTCACGTAGCTTGTGAGAAGAAAAAAATCGATTAGAGAGATATTTAACAATTATGTAGGAAATAAAGTTCAGTTACGACGACTAATGGATGCCTTTACTTTAATAAACAAATTTTAAATATTGAGGGAAAATCGATCAGAGAGATATTTAATTATTCTAAACAAATATTGCTAGGTTATAACGACTTATTGATTCCTTTTCTTTATTTAGACTACATATTGGGCGCCATTTTTAATATTTTTCCACTCTGAAATCACCATTTATTTTTCACCCACAAAAAATCTTTTATTTTTCTTGACATTAAACTCTCTTAAGAGTTTCAAAAATGATAAATATGTGAAGGAAAACTTATGTTTTGCTGAGGTCCCGCATTGGGCGCCATTAAATATATGTGGAGATATCGTAAATTAGGCCCAATCTTGATTAAAAATATAGCCCAACTTCATTTTTAATATATCAGCCTATGATTTGACACCAACATTTTGAGCTTGACTTAATCTTCTGTAGGAAACTAATCTATGTATTTTGATACAAAGTAATGTCATTATTACTTTCATACATTTGAGGAAATGGCGCCCAACTCCACTCAACAGAATCGAGCTTATAAATTATCTTAAAAAATTATGGCTAAATAATAAGTTCCGAAGTTTTTTGATATGAATCAGACGAATTTTAGCGGTGGAAGGCCAAAGGATATCAGATTTCTGGTTGATTTCCATAGCTTCCTGGCTACATTTAACCTCGGACTATATTCCAGAAATTAGACCCAATTCCGTTTGGTTTTGTCTTTATGTTAGACCAATATTTCCGGCCAAATTATTATTGTCTTTGGACTATGTCAATACCCCTAGATATATGAAGTCTTCTGTATGGAATTATTTTATATTTTCGGATGCAATGTCATGCTATTTTTATTTCATAAATTTGGGGTAATGGTGCCCATCTTGATAAAACCGAACTTTGTTTTAAAAAATGCGAGCTGAATCAAGAAAACGTAGGATTACAAACGGATAGGCCGTATTTATAAGGCATTAATCAACGGTAGCCGGTACTGTTTGGAAGCATTTACTGATATATATCCAGATCAGATCGAAGTGGTTGAAATATTGAATTTCGATATTAGAAAGTACAAAAAAACATATTGGGAGAACATTCCCATTAGATGTATACCATTCGATATGGTCCTTGTTTCCACTCCGTTTTAGATTTTTTGAACTTTCTAGACGCATCGAATCGAAGTGGCTGTAATTTGGATTCTTCGGAGATACTACAACTTCTCGCAAATATATTTTAATATCCATATATGTCCATGTTTTGTCATTACCCCTATAATAACTCCCTGCTCCATTTTGAGTATTTCTTAGATTCTAGATAAAATTTAACTTAAGAGACCGAATGTCAATCTAGAAGTAGACATCGTTGGATACGTAGTGTTACTTACCCTTAGACTTGGCCAGACTTACCTGTAAAGACCTGTCGAAGCCTACCCCTTCATTTCCAATAAGTTCCCGCCTAATTATAGGGTATTTATGTTCTTCTGTAATTTAACACCTGGGATTATCGGGAGATAATTTAACTCCTCGCAAATATATTCTAAAATCAGCATTTGACCATGTCTGTCATAGTCTCCTTATTAGGGCCCTGCTCCGTTTTTAGTTTGATATAGTTTCTAGATACGTTTTGCACCTTATCCTTGGTAGTCTTGGCCAGAGTTGTCGCATTCTCGAATTGAGCGGTGTGCAATTTAACACCTGGGATGCTAGGGAGATATTTGGTCTCCTCGCAAATATATCTTATTTTGTAATAACCGCCATGTTAAGGCCCTGTCTCATTTTGAGTATTATTTAGTTTCTGTATAAATTTTATCATAAGGGACCAAATTCCAATCTTGAAGTAGACAGCGTAGGATACAAAGTACCTTACCTTTAGTTTTGGCCAGATTTTTCATCGAATAACTTTCTAAGGAGAGTCCCATTTTCGTTTCCCTCCCTTTAAAAGAATTCCCACTTCTTCACCAGCAGTGTCTTGCAGATTAAAGCATTTATGCAACGTTCTCTTCCGTAACATCTGGCGAAGAGCTTTGTTTTTTATAGTTGAGGAAAGCTTAATTTCCGCTTATAAAGACAATGCTAGCCACTAGTTTTCTCAGGGCTTCTAGATCCTTTGAGGATTTAAAATCTAGACTTAAATAAATCTCCTTGAATTTGCAGCTGTCCAGATCGTTGGGGTCCCTTTCTTGTAGCATGTACTACATGATCTTGTTATAACATCATCACCTCCTTATGGATCTCCGTGAGGCATTATTCCTTTCAATCACTGCCTAGCAGAGTTCCCTCTATACCGTTTCCTGACAACCTTCGAATAGAATACCGGCTCCTAACCATTTGTTGCTTCCCTCCTCCACTTTCGTACAGTCCTGATAGTCCTTTTGAGATTTCGAAGCAGCTCTCTTCTTCTTCTACCAATTTTCGCATAAGATAGCGACTCCTTAACAATTGTTATTGCCCTCTTTCTGACAGTCTGGTTATACTATATGAGAATCCCGGTAGAGTGCCAGCATTGCCGCCCTTAGTCTATAGATTCGCGTGGCAGTCTCCTTTATTTTCCATTAGTTTACCGGGCGCACTATTCTCGTCGATCACTGCAAAGGCAGAGATCGTCTCTATGCAAGGAGGCATTTCAACTTTCCCATAATACGGCGGCTTCTTACCAATTGTTGCTGCACTCTTCCTCTTTTGTACAGTCCTTTTAAGATTCCGATGTATTTTATGGTCTGTCAGAAGAGCTCATATCGATAATGGCTCCTACCAATGTTTACCTCTTCGTACAGTCTGGTTAGCCTATTTGATATTTACGATACATCGTTCGTCTTCTAGATATTGGAGAGCCAGCGTTTCCGCCCTCAGTCAATGGATTCGCGTGTCTCACTATGGGTATCCTTGTTTAAGTTTACCGGACGCACTATTCTTGTCGGTAACTGCTAAAGCAGATCTCGTCTCTATGGTGCACACTCGCAACATTCGCATAATGTCCTTACCAATTGTTGCACTTTCTTTGTCTTTCGAATAGTCCGATTACTCTATACAGGACTCCCGGATGCAGTGCTCGTCTTAGAGAACCAGCTTTGTCAATGAAGTCAATGAATTATGGTGGCAGTTACTTTAACCTAGCTTTCTCTTTATTTAGTCAAGGGGAAGGTATTGCATCTGGGCAACATTATGTTGTTAACTTTTGTTTATCCGGTTCATCGTGGCCCAATTTCCGGATAGCCAGATAGCTACTTCTTTCTTATCGTCAGCTTAGGACTCTCGTATTCAGACTCGGAATTTGAGTTTGAATCCTGGTGCCTGGAAAATGTAGGTCAAAATTCTGGACAAATTTCCGCTGTCTGGGAAATTTGGGTCTAGATTCTGAATAGTTTCCCCCTTTGTACCCCTAGATGGCTGATTCTTTCTTTTCGTGAGCTTAACAATGTCTTAGTAACATTCTTCCACAAACTTATCAGCCTTTTGACTACTCCGTCACGCAAAGATCGTTGTGTCGGTCTTACACTCCTCTTCAGTCTTGATATTTGAGTTTGAATCCACGCCTGTCTGGGAAATTTGGGTCGTCTGTATGTCCCTACATAACTGCTTCATTCTTATGGTGAGCTTAGTATTGTCTTTGTACCATTCCACCAATTTATCAGCCCTTTCACTACAACTCCGGTAAGGCCATAGTGTTGGTCTAACTATCGCCTTTAGACTTGGAATTTGGCCCTCGCCTCCTTGGGATTCTGGATTCTGACCAGATTCCGCCTTTGTATCCCAATATAACTGCTTCTTTCTTATCGTGAGCTTAGTAATGACTTTATTCTCTTCTTCCATCAAATTGTCAATCTCTTCAATACTTCGACATTCTAACATTGTCATATTGTTCTTGCTCTCATGGTCAGACTCGGAATTTGAGATTAAGTCCTCACCTATCTCGAAAATTTTTATTTCCTGGCGGTTCCAAACACTGATCCATTTATGCCTATTGCATGGATTCTCGCATATTGGCGATATTCTGGACTACATATGCCAAGACAACTACATATTTAGGAAATGTTGGTGATCATCGCAAGATGACGACGAGATGTGACATGTGGGCTTATAAAAAGCGGTTGCTGGTGGGTTATTTAGACTCTGCACCATAACTTTATTCTTCATATTTGTACCTCCTTTCATGTTGGGGTTTTCGTCCTACGAAAACACCTCTGTAACAAGTTTTGGTCGCGGTGATAAGGTCCTAATAGTGGGTGATCAAACTGTCTCATGATCTCCAAATGTAACTGATTGTAAAAGTTTAGTACAATCACCCACCCTTTCTTCGGAATCAAAATGTGTTTGGATATAATGTTATTCCTGTATATACCCCTCATTGGTCGCCATTTTTGTAATTTCTTCCTCCCCATAAAAAATTACGGATCGTAACTACTACTTGGTCACCTTAGAAATGTGATTGATATACTAAACTTGTTATAGCATTTGCTCCTCATTGGGCACCATTTTATCCAGGTATCAATTACTGAGCGTAACTACTTACGATCTGAAAGTAGTTAGGTTTAGTACCCTGGCCAAATGCCAATCCTGAAGTAGACAGTGTTGGACACGCAGTCCGCCTTACCCTTAGACTTGGTCAGACTTGCCATTAAAGACCTATTCAAGCCTAACAAAAAGAGAGCCCCCTTTATTGTTATAGAATTTGCCCCTCATTGGGCGCCATTTTAAGATTTCTTCCTCCAGTTATCAATTACTGAGCGTAACTACTTATGATCAGGAATAGTTAGGCTTAGTACCCTGTCTAATATAACATAAAAACTTCTCAATCGACATTCCCTATAAAAAAAAAACAACAGGAACTTCAGGATACCTCTATCCTCAGTACCAAACCTCTAATACAAAAAACATCACACAGTAGTACCATGTGAACTAACTCACCTACCTGTCACATATATTTTGAATAACAATTACATCGTTTGACGACGTTTTGTCATACGGCTGTCAAATCACGCATCATACCCACAATTTCCATCCTCCCCCTTCCCCACATTCTGCAAAAAAACTTCGCACAGGAGGAGGAAAAATATTAGAGATCCACTGATTGGTGTTCACACACCGGTTATATCGTTTCTCGTTCATATTCAGGTTGTTGTTATCATTAGTTTAATTGGATACATGTGTTGTGCGACCTCTTTTTTTGCACTCCAACTGGTGATGATACAAAAACAAGAAGAAGAAAAAAAAGAAATTAATTGGATATTTTTACGTGCTTTTAGGCGAATGATACAAAATAACAACAGCACCAACAACGAAAATTACGCGGACATTTCAATAAAACAACAACTACAAGGCCAAAAAAACGAAATTGTCATAAAATATCCAACACCGCAGGAGGCCTATGGAAATCGTTATTATTTTGACAATTTTCAATAATAACAAAAACACCCCCTCGACGACCGAACATAGCCTTCCTGCCATCAAAGCGATGTCATCAAATTCATCATTTTTGAAGTGTGATGTTTTTTCTGCATAACGTTAGGCACACTCTGAACATGCCGCCAAACACATAGCATGCCTTAAGGCGTTTAATAATTGTTGCCTAATCTATGCTCATATTTCATAATAATGCCCATGTTAACTGACCCCTTCTTCTCTCTATCCTCACTCTCCCACCATTTTTTCTACTGGTTATTAAAATCAATACTCTCCTTGTTTTGACCAATAATGAAAGTGTCATCTTTAACACTTATCAAAAGTTAAGGCCAACAACAGCCGCAGCAACCAATTTAAGCTTCCTGTGCTACCATTAAAAAAAAACCCACATTTTATGATAGAAAAAGAGAGGGTCAAAGGGGGGGTTGGTGCTATTAAATATAGTGTCTCTGATTATGTTGTTAGACAACTTTTGATTGATTGGAAAAATGATTTAATTTATTTTGTACGCATGACTTTTCTTGCCCAACTGGCATGAGGGCCTCAAGCCATACCCGACCATATGGCTGACGTTATGACAACCATGGGTGTTTGTTGTTGTTTTTTTTTCTTTCTTTTGATGATGCGTTAAATGAGTTGTAAATTATGTTGTCTATAAAAATAAATAAAAAAAATTGATCGGACAGAAACGTAATTAAGCGTTAAATTTGCCTATGAGGTCAATCGTCAATCTCTGGAACAATGGCAATTGGATACTTTAAAGGAAAGCAAAATAGGTTGTCAACAATATTATTTTAGGTTGTTATTTTTTAAAGGATCACAAATTTAGGGAACAAATAAACAGATAAGAAGCAATAAAAAATAAAATTCAAATTTATCGATGGTTATCTTTAAGATGTAGAACTTTTGGACTGATTTTTCCGAATTTACTTAAAGTTCCAAATTTTCAAAAAAAAAAAAAAATAATGTTTTTAAAATTTGGTACTATCCATCTTTAAGAAGTTCGCAATTTCTATTCCGAAATGACAGCAAATCCATTGTTTGGTGTATTTAATATTGAAACACGTTGGGCGCCATTTTACTTTTATTCATTGTACGTAAGATCCAGGTTTTATATATCATAAAATATTTGTATGTCGTTTGCAGAATTTACTTAGCTTTACGTTGGACGCCATTCTATAATGACAGATTCTATATAGCGTATCACTTTGGAACGAATTAGTTTATGGGAAATATTCCGAAAAGGGAACTATCGGAAATAGTTTCAGTTATTTTATTTGATGTCATCAATTTTTCTGATCTCGTTCATTTATTCCCATATTCTTCATTCTTTCTTGAACATTTTTCAGATCCTATTTTTAAATAGATGTAAACATGCGCTCGTCAATGCATTTGCCACTTTGCAGGACCCAGGTTTTAAATTTCATAAAAATGTATATGCCGTTAGCAGAATTTACTAAGCTTTATGTTTGGCGCCATTCATTTAGGAACGAACTAGTCCAGTGGAAATATTCCGAAAAAACTAAGAACTATCCGAACTCTGTGAACGGAAAAACAACAATTAAAGTAGTTAAGTTCGCCTAGGTCGAACTTTTTATACCCTCAACAAAGTGGTACACATTCAAATATGTTTTAATCGTTCAGGACCTTTATATGGGGACTATGTTATTGTATTATATGTTAGAAGGTTATTCATTCGCTGGAAACGGGCGGTTCAAATCACAGACACTCAGATTGGAAAAGCTGGTTCCGACATATCGAAAATATTATGTTGATTAATTTCTGGAAAACAGTATTTTATTCACCAGGAATCCGATATGCCAAACGTCAATGAGAAACATCGTTAAAATCCTTCATAATACCCAAAATGGGGTTACATATTTCTATGGGGGTTATGCCAAAATATCGACTGATATCGAAAATTGTCTAAAGAGATGTTTTATTCGAAAGCCACTAAAAATTAAAAATGAGGCTCAAACCATACAAAATACTTACAATGTGATTCTGCCCTTATATGGAATCTATATTAAAACATAGACATATATTGATCATCTTCTGTAGATATTTATGTTAGCCCTCAAGAACCCTTTAAACCAAATTACAGCTACATTGGTATGAAAATGCGGCTAAAATATTCAAAATACCAAAAATGGGTCTGTACCGGTTCTATGGGAGCTATACCAAAACGTACACCTATATTGGTAATTTTCGGTAAGAACATTTCACACACAATTATAAATTGGACCAATATTTATAATTTATGGTAGAGAGATTTTTTACTCACTGATAATCCAAAATATTTAAATACAGCCAAATTGAGGCAACACATTTGTATTTTGTTACACCTCTATGGGGAAAATCGTAAAAAGTGAACTAATTTTTGTTAATTTAAATTTTTTCTAACCAATGAAAATCCAAAAAATCCAATTTCCCTAATTCTTCAAATTAGCGAATAATGATGGCATTAATATGTGGGGGCTATACTAAAAACTGGATCAATATTGATCGTTTTTGGTAGCAAAATTTTGTACCCTTATAAGGGGACTAACCAAAAAATGGACCGATATATACCACTTTTTAATACCAAATAACCTACAAAAATTACTAGCAATGTCTGTGTGAATATTATTCTATCTTAAATATTTTGATCTCAGAGAACATGAATTTTTTTTATGGGGTCTACAACGACTATTTCGGGGAGTTGTCAACGGAATGGCAAATTTATTAGGCACTGCACCTTAGGGTAGAGGATATAAAAAGAAAACCCGTTGGGCGCCATTTCACATATGTGCTCTACACATGGAAACAAGAATTAAAATTTCATCTAACATTTGGGGAATTTAATTTGCTCTACGTTGGGCGCCACGTCGGATTCTATATAATGTTCTGATTCCATCCCAATGTTCTGTCATCCATTGTAATGCGCCTGTGCAATAGATCCCATAAGAAGACCCCCAGCTCTTATATAAAAATTTCTCCAGCTCTTTCCTTTCAATCTAGCTCGCTGTATTTTGCCGTTTCGGGTTTTAAGTTGGAAAAAACCTCCCCGCAGAAACATATGGATATGTATGTATATTTTAAATAGTTTGAAGAATTTATCTGCATGTCCCTATCCCTATCTCATTTCATTTCCTTGTAGCCTATATTTTTGGAACTAAATTTTATAGTTTTTGCCAAATCCCATTTATTAACGACTATACGCACGGTGTCATTTAAACATTAATCGTCTGAATTTAAACGTTTCGGTTATTTATTAAGGATCCAGCGAACCGAATTATTGCATATTCTAGACCAAAATATATTTTCAATTTAATTCCTCTGATACATTTGTAATTTAAATAAAAGTGGGCATGTGTTATTGGATAGATCTTGAAAAAACTATTTTTTTCTGAAAATTTGACTCTCCATTTTTTTCTGAGAATTTGACAAGTGAATAGGGTTGTTGAGTTCGGTCATATTAATGAGGAGCTATAGTAATAATAACATATGACTCCTTTATGTTATTATTAGGTTTTAATCGTACAAATTTTGTTTCTGTCGGGTCCAAAATATTAATTTTTTAAAAGATAATTTTTCTACAATATATTGTATCGGAAATCTCTCAAAATTCTTTAACAGATTTCAAGAACGGCAATGGTATTGTTTACATTCTCCGTACCTTTAGGCAAAAAAACTATTTGTACCCAAACTAACATCTACCAAACCAATTCCTTCGAAATTGTATTCTATATATTTTTTGCTATTTCACTGATACAGTACCTTTTTGGTAGGGGAGAGGGGGGCACCTTTGAACAGTGATTTTAAAATGCCGGTTTACATTTTTTCCGACCCGCAACTACATTTTTGTATATGGCAATCTTGTTCTCTATCTGCGTAAACCACTTTGGATAGCTTTTTCAGTTGTCGACAAATTGTGCATGGGTGACCATGTTTTCGCAGTGCAATTGTAAACTTTTAATATTTTGGTTGTAAGGGCGCAGGAAGAATTCGGTGATCGTTTTCTTTCGATAAGCTATTTTTTTGCATTCCAACAATCATTTCAAACATAACTAATGTATTTTCTTTCATATATATTTTCTACAAAAAAAATTATTATAAATTTCCGTAAAATGTCACAGGTGGGGCACCTTTGAACATGCCCTATAAACTCCAGTAAAAAACGGAGTTTTTAACTTTTGGCTTCGATTTCTCAAAATTTAAAATGGGCTAATAAGATTACGAAATTAACTGTATTTTTCACCATATTAATTTTTGTTTTTAAGTCATTTTATGTTTTCATAAATTTTGATTTGAATTATTTAATTTTTGAAGCTTTTGGAATATATTTTTTAATAAATAAATGCATTTCTGATATGTATGAATAAAATTCATACATATTTGAACATAAACACTGTAAAAAACTTTGTCGTTCAAAAATGCCAACCCTTGTTCAAAGCTGACTTCGTCCATTAAAACAGTAATAAAATATATTTATCAAGCTTAAAGTATGTCATATGTATATTCATTTTAAAGGTTACATATGTACCTATTAGTTAAAATTTATAAGAAACGAAAAATTATAAAATAAAAAATTTTATAAGGCTTGAAAGAAAAAAGTGTTCAAAGGTGCCCCCCTCTCCCCTACATATACTGGGCGCCATTAATTTACAACCCTATACACGCACAATCGCTTTTCAAATCTTTCAAACACATTCTTCGGCACTTAGAGCTGTTTTATCCTTTGGAGGCTCTATAACCACCATCAATATTAAACAAATTAATTTTGGCCAATTTCACTCTTGATGTTGGTGTTTATATTATACTTTCAGTTATATATCAATAAATTTCACAAACCCAGTATTATATAATAATCACTGGAAAGTTTTCTACAAAAAACCAACCCCTATTACGGATTTAAGCAAAGACTACTACCACAAAAATGCTTGAGCGACATCTGATGTTAATAAAAAATACCTAAAATATTTTTTGGGGTTGGTTGAATGCTATAAAAAGTTTTTTTGTTTGCCAAAGCTTTATCTACAAAGCAAAGGGAGAAAGCTTATTGCAAAGGATGTAAATAATTTGCGTTCAAGCGGTTATATTACTGGAAATCAGTGTATCACTTAATTAGAATGAAGTAGGCAACGAATCTATTCTGCATATTGGTTACTAAGGAATAAGTTTTAAATATAGGTCCATCTTTATATATAGTTTTATATGAATTTCCCCATTAGTCTGTATGGTACATTTTTCAAAATAAGGATAGTGTGAAAATTGACAGAAACTGGAACTCCATAAATAGGTTCGCTTTTATATGCCTTTTTAGCTGGAGCATTCTGAGTCATTCGCACAGAATGTCCTATCCACCGTAGTCGCTGCAACTCGATACGTCTGACGATGTCGATGTCCGTGTATAGATGGTATATCTCGTGGATTCTTCGATGTCGATATTCACCGTCGTCGCAAATCGGCCCGAAGATCTCTCTCAAAAGCTGCCTCCTCTGCTTGCGAATGTTCCCATGCTTCGTATCCATACAACAACACTGGTAGTATCAGTGTCTTGTAGAGTCTGAGTTTAGTTTGGTAAACAACTCTGAGCGAATAGGGCTGTCAAATGCGTCTTTAAAATAGACGAATAGGTGGAATGTGTCGATGTGTTTATCGTAGGTCATTTCCAGTATTTGGCGCAGTGTAAAAATGTAATCAATGATGAATTTGCCAGATCTGAAGCCGCATTAGTATGGTCCAATAATGTCATTAACCATTGGATTCAGTCTCAGCAGTTTATATGGAGTGGGAAGAAGTATAATTCCTCTATAGTTGGCACATATATCCTTTTGTGCAAGGGACACAAGATTCAGACTCCACTAAAATTTAAATAAACTACTTTTAAACTAGCTGACAAAATTTCCTTGACGTTAAGGTAATTTCTTTAGCCGAGATTTTTTTCTGCCCTATCGGCCATACAATCCCCTCGAAACGTGTATATATCGTGAAGTGCTCGTAAGATACTAAGGAACTAAGTATAATAAAAATACATCCCTGTTTAACTAAATACTCTCTATTCTACCTTAATACCGATTCATCCTCGTAGAGATATATATTTATTAATTCAGTGTGCAGCCTCGGAAGAATTTTACAGGAATTGTTCGTTGCTTCTGCTTCTGACTCATCCTTATGATCGTTGTTAATTCCAGTTTTTAGCTGCAATGCCTGTGATTGCGCTATAATTTCAGCAGGACTATTACCCCCAATGAAGGTAATTTTCAGCATCGCTGACACAATTTTCTTCACGTTAATGTAAGATCTTCAACATTTATATTTTACTCAACAGTCTTCTTAACTTCAGTATTTTCCCGACTTAAATTTATAATCGCTGGCTGACAAATTTCCTCTCCCTGAGGACAATTCCAACTTTTAGCTGCAACGATACTGATTCAGCTATAATTTAAATGCGCTATTTCCCTCATTGAGGAAATTTTTGAAACGTGGTGAGTCTAAGGGAAATTCTTCAGCATTTTCCGGTGATTTTTTCTTCACTGCTCACGCCAGGCCAGGAATCAAAATACGTCTACCTTCTTTACGTTCGTGCAAAAAAACTACTCGTAGAGTATTCGTACACTACATTTCCAGTAATATACTCCACTGTTAATTCCATCAAAAAAAAAATTCCATCAAAAATGTTTACTTTTGTTTTTAAAAAAATCCGCAATTTCATTTTAATAATCCAATAGAAGAAAATAGAGAAAAAACACACACATATTTCATCAAAACATTTATAAAACACATGGGGTACACGAGTTTTATATTTTCTTTTTTTTCGTGTCCATGGCATTTATGACAGATTTTTTCCTCTATCGACAATGTTTCAGAGCAGTCTCTAATCCCTACACACTCTCACTCTCCTCAGCACATGTCCTTGTTTTGGCTGTTTTTTTTTTTTTTTTTTTAATTGGAAAACTTAACGTGAAAATAAGGAAATGATATAATTTTAATTTCTTTGCTGACACAAAGAGTCCATGTCTCTTGAGCGGAGGGTACAAAATGTTTTTAAATTGTCAACTGTATAATAAAAAACACAAATACACACACTCAAATGCATCATAATCCGAATAAACACACACGCAAAACAAAGCCTTTATTTGGAAAGCTATGAAAAAACCGAGTTATTTAAGCCAAGTCTTTTTTCTTCTTTTTTCACGAGCCGTGTATTATGTTAGGATATCCTTGTAGTCTCTAAAACATAATTATTGTTTGCTGTGCAAGTGCGGTATAGTAGGGGGAAGGTGGTACATAGTTACCTATGCATCATTGCATTCGACCGCCATTTGATTTGACTTTATTTCTTTCAAATTGTTTTAATTACATTTAAACAAAAGTAATGTTCAAATTAAAATCTTAACGGTGATTTGCTCATTTAGTGTGCCAAAGCAAAAATTGTGTATCAAGGCTGCTTAAGAATTATATACAATTATGTACTCATCAAATGCAATCATAGCATGGAGACATTAGGTCGTATAGGAATAAGTGAGAATTAGTAGGGGGAATGAAAAAAATAATATCGTTCCAAAATGAAATAATTAAAAGAATCAATTCGGCAAAAGGAACGATCGGGACTAGGTCAGCTTTAATTGTTCATCTTTAGTTCCAGTCGTTCCTTTTTTCTCTCGTTCACCGAGTTCAATTTAATCCAATCGTTAATCAAGATCATAATGCAATACTGAGGATATGTATCAAAACAAAAACTATTTTTTTGGATTATCTGTCAAATTTTATCTAGTAATATTTGTCCTGATTGGCAACATTGCACATCGACTTCATGTAGAAACTAAGCCCTATAAATAAGGTCATCCAGGTAGACCAGCTGGATATCAGCTGTCTCTCAAGTTTGCCGTCAAAATCCAATATTGCGAACTGACTTCCATTATGAAAACGTAAAGAAAGTCCAAATATTTGACATTAGACTGACGTCAGAGTGCGCGCGAGAAGCGATGCTATGATATGCCGCTAGACGACGCTATAAACCTCTGCATGTGTTTTCTTATGGCATAGCACAAAACCTGTCAGAGTGGATGCTACGCTACAAGCGAGACAAAGCGAGTGCAAGCGTTAAAGCGTGTTGTGCAATGGTTTATAGCAAGAGCTCGCTTTGGCTCTGTTTGAGTTTCTTTGTTATTATTTTAATTTACCACTATTGATCGGTTTTTGGCATCGTTCTTTTGCATCTTATCGAATTTTAATGGCATGGATCAATCTGTCGGGATTCTTGTGGACTCAATTCCATATTTAATTAAAACATAATAAAATAATTTGGAAAAAATAAGGGAAATCGATGCAGAAATATTTGTTAAACTCCTTGTACATTAGAACTTTTTACCGGGTTAACCTACTTTATGAGGATTTATTTGACATATATGCAACGGAAATGACAATTGAAACCCACTGGGTTAACGAAATCCGGTTAAATGTAAACGTACTGTTAATTTCATGAGTTTTCTTTTAAAAATTGATTTGAAAATATTTTGCGATATGAAAAAGTTCTTCCTCTGAATCCTTCTTGAGTCAATAAACACCAGTTTACATCAGAAATAGGCGATGTAAACCAACAACACGCTTTGCTCACTATAGCACTCACTCTGACATATTATAGCATTGAAGTAGCATGAACTATTATAGCATGTAGTATCGCATCGCTTCTCGCTTGCACTCTGACGTCATCCTTAGACTTGAGGAAAACATCTGATTTTCGCTAGCTGGGTGACCTTTTTAATAGATCACGGTAGAAACTATGCACTTTGACAGTTAGGATCTTCTTGTTCATTAAACGAATTAACTGACGTGTACCAATGAAGGATTGAACGGAAAGCAACTAGTTCCTTTTGCGAAATGAACCAAAAAATGTTTAACAGTTTCAGTTTCCAACTTATATTTAAGAGCAATACAAGACACGTCACCAAAGTACGGGGCTATACGCCCAAATAATATTCTTAGGACACTGTAGAAAATCAGGAACCTAATTTCTCAAAGAATGGAGCTAAAGATGCATTTGAACAGCATTATCAACATTATAACTGTAGTATCGACAACTACCGAAACTAGTGAAGAGATCTACAAGAAAATACAGAAGTATGTTTGTCAAAAATCTGACAAAAACAGCCGAGGAAGCTGCAGATTTTAACTACATGAGGAAGCTCTACCGGACAATATATAGTCTCACAATAGAAAGTGTACCAGGAGTAAATCAATAAATAATGTAATGATAGGCTAGGATGAACAAAATCCAAAATGTGTGGAACATTTCAACGAAACTAGTAAAGTCAGAAACGCTAGAGAAATTTTCGAAAGGTACATTAGCAGTCCAATGGAAAATACACTGACAATACCGGGTAACTCTTCAGGCTTGTACGAAATAATAGTACGTTTACATTATACCGGATTTCGTTTTCAATTGTCAATTCCATTGTGTATATGTCAAATAAATCCTTATGAAGTAGATTAACCCGGTAAAAAGTTCTAATGTAAATGCCGTCCAAAAGAGGCAATAGAACAACTAAAAAGTAGCAAAGCAGCAGAAAGAGACAGTTTACCGACGGAAACTCTACAAGCAAACAACTGAACCGCAGCTGAGTTCTTTTCACCTCACGTCATATCACCTTGGGAAAAAGAAAGACTTCTTAAACCCAGAAATCATTTTGAAGGTACCCAAAATTGTGCGACTCAAAAGATTGTAATTGTTAATTTAAAGGCAAGTAGAAAGCATTCTGAGAGATGAACAAGCTTTAGGTCACAAATAAACTATATAGACAAGTCAACACCCAACGAATCATGATAGAACAACCTGTAGAATGGCGCATCCCTAAGTACCAACTGTTCATCGACTTCAAGAAAACCTTCGATTTCATAAGCCGAACTTTTATATGGCAAGCATTAAGCAAAAATAGAGTACCCCCGAAAATAATCTGATGTACGAGGATGCATAATTCTAAGTTCTGGACATACTCTATCTGAACTAGAGGTACAATAATATCCTTCTGAAATTTGTTGTTAGTCGGGAATGATGGACGGACAGTGACAAAGGAATGGTGACGTTCGAATTTATTCGTGACGTACCCTTGTACCGAATAGTCCAGACGGCTATTGTTGCATGAAATGGGCCTGTCCCGTAAAGATTTACGTTGGTATGGGATGACAGAGGATTGAAAGCATATACTGACGGAATAATGTTACTCTTACTTAGGTCGATGGAGACAACATTTGTTCCATAAGCCGAACTTAAACAAGGTTTCCAGGCGCGTCAATTTTATGCGCAGATTTTCGAATGTGAAAGTCTGGCTTACCGTGCACATTCAGGCTATGAAATAAATATTTTGAAGAATTTATTTACAATTGCGTTGCTGATTCGTTTATTAATTATACCCTACACAACTATGTTGTCAGAGTATTATAGCTTTGTGCAGTCCCAAGAGTTTCTAACGCCGCGAAATATTGGTCCTGGACCCATCTTTAAGTATACCGATCAGCATATCTCGACTAGCTGAGTTGATCTAGTCATGTGTGTCCGTCCGTCTGTCCATTATAATTTGTAAACACGATACAGGCCACAGTTATGGAATGAATCTTCACGAAATTTGGCATGTAGGTTGGGTTCGATCCAATGAATTAGGGAATTTAGGGAATGAAATGGACCAAATACTTAATTTTTGTCGGTTTTTATGGTCACTACAGAGACCGCAATTATGGCCCAAACACCGGGATTTTTTCATAGAGAAGATGATCGGGCCAAAACACAAGCATGCCTGTTTTGATAAAAATCGGTCAATATTTAGCGGGTCAAATGGACCCTGACTTTTGTGTGAAAATGACAAAACTTATCTTAAATAGCGTATATATTTACCCCTGAAAGACATAGACCCGAGAAGTATATCCAAGAGGATTGGTTGACCATTCAAAGGATACCTATTATACTGTCGTATATACTCGCATGTGGGAGTTACACTTAAATATTTACGGGTGCTTACGTACTGAGATATTATTTAGTACCATTTTACCTCACTAGAGGACGGAAATATAGCGCTGATCGCTTTGAAATTCCCATGAGATTCCAATTATGGTCAAGGACAACGCCTATAATTTTCGGTGATGATCAGAGAATAATTTTGGGATGAAGTAGACTAAAAACTTGTTTTTTGTGTTTTTTTAGTCGATCTATAGATCACGAAAGCCCCACATTACAACATAACCCACGGTAAAGAGAATCTGGACAAGTACAGCACTCGTATACTGAATATTAGAAATATTTGTTGACATCTAGTCGGTCAAGATGGCGCAAATATCGCGAAATATTGCCGAAGCTCAGAATATAGAACCACAGAAAGTTAGATTTTCGTGGAAGTTGTGTAGGGTATCATATGGTCGGCCCCGTCCAGTATAGTCGCTCACTGGTATTGGAATTACACGTAAATATTTTCAGGAGCTTACATATTCAGTTATTATTTAGTAACCCATTACCACACTAGTGGGCGTAAATATAGCGCTGGTTTCCCCATGAGGTTCCAGATACATCACAACACAACCCACGGTGAAGGGAATCTGGACAAGTAATTAGAAGGGCTGGACAAGTAATTAGAAGGGAAGGGTAATATTCGGAAATTATGGCAGTGTAAGGAAGATATGCTGCTGACCTCTAATCGGGCAAAAGGGTGCTAGGAATAAAAATCCGCATAAAGTTCTTCTTCGAATTACATTGCACATTACGACCCATTCGAGGGCGGTTCGGAAACTTCCAAAATGTTGCAATAGTACTCTGAATTTATTGTTTTACCCTTTTGCAGATAAGTGGTTCATCTTCAACCACGACCACGTTTAAATTCAGTAACCCATTTTTATATCCTTCACCACACTGTGGTACAGGGTATTATGTCTTTGTGCATATGTTTGTAACAGGCAAAAATAATCGAGATAGGCCCATGGTTCCTTTTGAGAATATGCATAGAATCACTTTCTGAATCGATTTATGCATGTCCGTCCGTCCGTCTGTCCATGTTAAATTGTAAACAAAGTACAGGTCGCATTTATGGTCCGATTTGGATGAAATTTGGCACAGCTCATTTGTTTGGCCCAAGGACGAACCCTATTGAAATTGGGAAAAATCGGTTCAGATTTAGATATAGCTCCCATATATATTTTTGCCCGATTTACGGACTTTAGACCCTGAAAATCTTTCGATTTGCACGAAATTTGGCATAGCGTACTGAATTGAGCCACGAAAGATGTGTGCCAAGTTTCGTGAAAATCGGTTCAGATTTATATATAGCTCCCATATATAGTTTCACCCGATTTACGGACTTTAGACCCTGAAAATCTTTCGATTTGCACGAAATTTGGCATAGCGTACTGAATTGAGCCACGAAAGATGTGTGCCAAGTTTCGTGACAATCGGTCCAGATTTAGATATAGCTCCCATATATAGTTTCGGCCGATTTTTGGTAAATGGCGTACCAAAGTCCCTATATATCTTTCGATTTGCACGAAATTTGGCATAGCGCACTGAATTAAGTCTAGAATGATGTGTGCAAAGTTTCGTGAAAATCGGTTCAGATTTAGATATAGCTCCCGTATATATCTTCCTCCGATTTAAGGTAAATGGTGTACCAAAGTCCTCATATATCTTTCGATTTGCATGAAATTTGGCATAACGTACTGAATTGAGGCTAGAATGATGTCTGCCCAGTTTCGCGAAAATCGGTCCAGTTTTAGATATAGCTCCCATATATAGTTTCGTCCGATTTCATGTTAATGGTGCCCCAAAGTCCCCATATATCTTTCGATTTGCAGGAAATTTGGCATAACGTACTGAATTGAACCTAGAATGATGTCTGCCCAGTTTCGAGAAAATCGGCCTATTTCAGATATAGTTTCGTCCGATTTCATGTAAATGGTGCACCAAAGTGCCTATATATCCTTCGATATATTTGGATAGAGCTTCCATATATATTTTCGCCCAATTTTAAGTAAATTGGACATCAAACTCTTCATGCTAGTCAGGTTGACATCAAATTTTGCACAACGTACAAAATTGAGCATAGAATTACGTTTTCTAGAATTCAGCATATCATTATGAATTTCTTGTCTCGATAAACCTTTTTATGTTAATATTTAAAGACAGACCGCATTTCTAATTTTTCCACGGAAAAAATTGCGGATGCTTATTTTTTGAACACCTGTTTCAGTGATGGAAGTTTCCAAAAAGCTTAAATCTTTTCTGTTTATTCCGTGCTTTTCCGAATTGTCTAGAAACAAATTAGAAAACAATTTTTTAAGAATTTATTTACAATAGCGTTTGCAGCACTAATTGTTGATTCATATATTATTTTTTTATAATTTTTTGTTTACATCGCTTTTCTTATAACGGTACTTATTTATTGTCATATTTATACTTTTTTCTATATTAGTACAACCCTTTGTGCTACACTCCTCTTCTCCCAGTTTTCCCAAAGTAAATTTATAGTAGTTCACACCCGACCTAATAAGCCCTATAGGTTTCCGCAAGATTGTAGTTTCGATCAAATTACCTCTTCACCAATACAACAGGGCGACACGATATTTTCGCTAAAATCTTCCAATACATGCTGCTTCAACTATTTTGCGTAAAAAATTGCAGCCGATCTTATTTTCTATTAAAAAAAATATTATTAAAATTTCTTAAAATGTGCACATCATATTCTCAATTATTTGTCGATTTTCAGAATTTGCACATCATCGAATTTCCTTCAAATCTTGTCACATAACTGGATAATTATAAAGGACTCAATTAGAAGATTATTTTTTTTTTGTAGAATGAAAAAAACCCTGTAAATCACCACCCATCTACCCAATTGTCAGCGTCAAGGACCTGCTTATAGAAATGTCTACATATCCTTATTATTTCATTAATAATACATCTTGCCCATGCCACAAGAAAAATACCAAAAAGAAATCTACCACTTTTTTGTTGCACGAACTTATTAACGAATTTGTATTTTTTTATTGTTGCCAACGTTGGCTACAAAACGAATTACAACCACCGTTACAAGAACGACCCATCTCACACTCCTGTCCACAACAATTTACTATTGGCGTTGTAAATATATGGTGGAGTACCTACACGCCTTGCCTTTGGCTGGCTAGCTAGCTGACTTAAGTCGAATCTTCCCCCAATTAAATACTTCTCGTTTGAGTTCGTTTTTCTCCCCACTTCAGCTGTTGCTGCTGCTTCTTCTTCTTCTTTTAGCGAGCCGCCACATATTTCAGCCACTTGTAAAAAAACGTTAATTTCATAATTACATGTTTCATGTGGTCTCATACCATGCCATCATAATTTGTTTTGTTCGTTCGTTCGGTCTTTTTTTGTGGGGGTTCTTTTATTTCGTTGATATTTGGACCAAGTTTTGTCGGGCAAGTGTTCGTTCACAATGAGGAAAGGAAATCACACGCATACACATGCATTCAATACTCAAGCATAAGAAATTGTTGGCTATTCTGTCAGTCATTCAGACGCCAAAAAATCATTTCAACCTGCCAGTCAGTCAGTCAGTCATTGGTAAAATTCGTTTGTTTGTTGTAAACGTCAGCAGTGGCAGCGGGGCAGAGATTTGCTTGCAACCATTTTGCTGCTTCAAAAATTAAATGGTTGTTGCTGCTGGGGGTTTTATTAGACTTGTAGACGTCATTTGGATACGTCGACAGCAAGTGGGAAGCAGCAGTTATCTCGGCGCTGCGTTGACGTAAGCGTTGCGTTGGCGTAAGCTTCAACGTCAATATTGTTTCTTTTCAGTCGCCTTGGAAGATGTGTCATTTGATCTTATTTGTGGTCTGATTAGAACCTCGTTTATAAGGTAAAAGTCCACATTTCCCTGAATTGTAAAATTTCAGATGACACCCGTCCCAAACGACTGTGAGGCCACCTCCCTATAAGAAAGGAAACCCAACTTCCCGGACTACGGAGGGTTAGGAAATGGTAGCTAGATATTTTATCAGCAGGCAAAACTCCTATAAAAAGATATATACCTTGCCACAATAATAGCGTCGTTCGATAAGGTTAGATTATTTCACCCTAGCAGTCAAAAAGCTTTCAATTTTGACTTAATCATATGGAACTTTTTTAAATATTTCACAGAGAGTTCGCATTGGACTACTGGTTTCCAAATTAGATCGTACGAGCGGTACATTTATTGGGATGAAGTTACGGGATATACGGAATGGAATATTAAAATTTATTTTATTTATTATTAAGAGAAAATCGACTAACTCACGAATCATTTTTTTAAACAATAAAAATAACCCTTCACATAAAACGTCTAGATTCTGGGATAAGCAACAATCGACAGGCCTTACAGATGTGTCCCACTTTAGATCCCACAATGTAAACAAGAGAAATTTAGGTTCAACAGACTCTATTTTTCTCAGAATTGCACTTGTAGGAGGGGAGGAGTATCATCAAATATTTTGGGCCAGAATAAAGATTTGTCTTTATTAATTCAAGACTCAATTTGGAGTGGTATATTCAGGAACCAATGTGGTAACTAATGCAGATTTATGGATAGTAATAGCTTCTTAAATTTTGTAGATTATTATAGGTACTGTAATCATAAGCATAGATTAGTATTTGCGAAAACGGAATGAAGGTGATTGAAAAAAGACGCACTAAGTATCATTATGTTCTTCCGGAACAAACTATTTGAAATGAAATTTTCCGAACCAATAATGATCGGTCTTAATGATTTCTTAATGATTGATTTCTTTTACGTTGCTTCGTTTGATCCAATCATTCATATAGATCTTCCCGTTCATTGACCAAATGGACATTGAACGAAATGAATGACCTATGTAGTTCCGAGGAACGAGATTGCCAAACTCTAACCCTTAGTGACTACCTAGTGAAAACCCAGATGAGACAGTAATATCCCTGGATAATGAATCACCGGCGGAAGCGCTAAAAGCCGACGACAGAACCGCAGATTAATTGATTCGAACTTTTCAACGCAAAAAATGGCGATATGCAAGATTGTGACCCTGCTCATCATCATATACAAAATGTTGACAACCATAGTACAGAAAAGAAACTACAGCTTCGAGATAGTGAAAGATTTTATATACCTCGATACCGCCATAAACAAAACTAATAACATCAGCTTTGAAATCAGGAGGAGAATAGCAACTCAAAAGCAAGGCCACCTCTCGCCAGACCAAACTCACACTCTACAAAACGCTGATATTACCCGTGCTGTTGTATGGATCCGAAGCACGGGTACTTGTGCAAGCAGATGAGGCAGCTCTTGGAGTGTTTGAGACAAGAAATATCGGGAATATCTATGGGCCGATCTGCGTCGGCGGTGAGTATAGCCGTCGAATGAACCATGAGCTATACCATATATTCTCTGACATCGACATAGTCAGACGTATTGAGCTGCAGCGACTACGTTGGCTAGACCATGTTTGGAGAATGGATGAATATGCCCCAGCTCAAAGGCATATAAAACGAGACAAGTGATGGTTCACGCAGAAGGGGAAGGTCACGAATCCGATGGAAAGATCAAATAGAAGACAACATCTCGGAAAATGGTCATGTATATTTGAAGTTGCGCGAGTGACCGCTCTTTTGTGGCTTTTATCTCAAAAGTTACAAAATAGAGGCTCTCAATTTTTTACCACTGATTGTACTACTAAAGCTCTACAAAAAAAAGTATTAAGGGAGAATTATAAAAAATGTAATTATTTTCGATTTAAAATTTGATTTTGTCTCTGAAACTCGTGTAAGTGACTGCGGAAGTCACTTTTTATACCCTTTACCACACTGTGGTACAGAGTATTATGTCTTTGTGCATATGTTTGTAACGAGCTAAAATAATCGATATAGACCCATGGTTCCTTTTGAGAATATGCATAGAATCACTTTCTGAGTCGATTTATGCATGTCCGTCTGTCCGTCCATCTGTCCGTCTGTACTGTACATACAGGTCGTATGATCCGATTTGGATGAAATTTGGCACAGATAACTTTTTTGGCCCAAGGACGAACTCTATTGAAATTGGAGAAAATCGGTCTACGTTTAGGCATAGCTCCCATATATGGGTACCCCCAAATTTTCGGTATTTTGAGGTTCTTGAGCGCGTTTTTTAACTGAATTCGCTGAAATTTGGTACTTTGAGTTCTTATTGGGTAACAAATCTCCCTACCAAAACTTATAAATAAAAGTCCATTTTTTCAGATAGCCCCCATATAAGAGTACCCCCAATTTTCGGTATTTTGGGGGTTTTGGTCGCATTTTTCGACCGAATTCGCTGAAATTTGGTACTTTGAGTTCCTATTGGGTAGCAAATCTCCCTACCAAAAATTATAAATAAAGGCCCATTTTTTTCGGTGAGTCCCCATATAACGGTACCCCCAATTTTCGGTATTTTCGGGTTCTTGGGCTCGTTTTATAACTGAATTCTCTGAAATGGTGCACCAAAGACCCTGTATATCTTTCGATTTGCACTAAATTTGGCACAGCGTAATGAATTGTCTCTAGTATAACTGAGACTCCCAAATTTAATAAACTTTTCTAATATCCATACTATTTTATAAACCCTGACGAACATTTTCTTTAAAATTATTTGTTATACATTACAACAACGAAACCAACAACATTAAGAACCCATAAATAATGTTTTAATTAATACAAACACACACGCACACACAAATAAATGAAATTTACATTAAATACTAATTTAAATTATTGTGCGATTTTTGAACTGAACTGTCATTTGGTAATTTGCCGGCATTTTGCCATTGAATGGCTGATTAATTTATTTGTTCGTTCGTTTATCGAACCAAAGGACGAATAGAGAGAGAGGAACAAGTGAAATGCTCTACTAAATGGGTTGCAAATGAAAGGACTACTAAATGGGTTAATTTTATGCTTAATTACAGCACTTAATTGGATTTTAATAAATTTGCTTATTTTTGCGACAAAATATTTTTTTTACAATTAATTAATGCTGTTAACAAATAAATTACCGTTTGATTGGTGGGTGGAATGGGAAATGGAAGCGAGTGGAGATCTGGTGAGTAGTAGAGAAATTTGTATGGATGAAAGACGTTGTTTATGATTAAATGGACTAGTTTAGTTTAGATGAACATTTACAAGCGTTCTGGAAAATTAAAGTTAAGTTGGCAAAATTCAGTAGTCTAGTAAATTGTTGCAACATATGTACGTACTATTAAGAAAACTTCGAAAGATAGAAATATGATAAGTGATATTAAGAACTATTGTTTGACATACGTTTTTTGGATCTACTCAGAGGAAGAAATCTACCAAGACCTAGCCAGTCAATCCTAGACTGCCCACTCTACTTGAAGTTAATCAGGCTACTAGAATTGAGCCCAGAGATCCAGCTCGAACCTAGCTTTACTAACTTTCTAGTTAAGCCTTGCTAGTCACCTTTATTCGCGCCTTGTCAGTTTACTATAGCTGATCGAAGTTTGTCAAATTTAGTTCAGAATAACCATGCAACTTTGATTAAGCCTATTCAATCAAGCCGTCCGATTCTAGTTGAGTCCGGTCAGTCAATACTGGCTGAACCTAGCCAGCCTTACCAACTAACTATGGTCTTCCCTCCGGCCGAGTTTGAAACGTTGGATAATCAACTATATGTGTGGACGCCAGTCGTACGTGGAATTCCGGAACAAGAAGTCCAAACCCCGTAGAGTTAAACAGGGAGTTCCCCAAGGTGGAGTGATTTCTCCGGAACTGTTTAATCTCTACCTTTCCCGTATTCCACGCCCTCCGGACGGCATAGAAATCGTTACGTATGCAGATGATTGTACGATTATGGCGTCGGGTCCCATTGTTGAAGACATATGTGTGAGGTTGAACGCATATCTCATCGATTTAGCAGCATTCTTCAAAGCGAGGAATATGAAAATATCCGCCTCGAAGTCGTCAGCCACACTTTTCACCACATGGACTGCGGAGATGAGAATGCCGTTGAATGTGCAGGTCGAGGGACATACAATTCCGACCACCAACTACCCCAAAATACTCGGGGTCACATTTGACAGCATGTTCAAATCGTCCGCGCATACCACAGCTATCTGCGATAAGCTGAAAAGTAGGAACAAGGTCCTCAAGTCGCTTGCCGGCAGCACTTGGGGCGCAGATAAGGAAACCTTGTTGACCTCTTACAAAGCGATAGGTCGGTCTGTGGCTATCTATGCGGTTCCAGTGTGGTCTGCGAATTCCAGTGATACGCAATGGAGAAATATTCAGACCTGTCAGAATGCCGCCCTGAGGACAGCGACAGGGTGCCTCCTCATGACACCAGTGGACCATCTTCATGAGGAGACGAAGATCCTTCCCGTACGTCAGCATAGCAATATGCTTTCGTTGCAGTACCTGCTTGGGTGTTTCAGGGACGATCATCCCAACCATTACATGGTGGATAGGACTCCCCCGCGCAGGCGTGTCAGGAAGGATCTGCATGATCTAGAGAGAGAGGTCCAACGATACAAAAGGGAGCCTCTAGATCAAGTTGCCTATCGAGCGGGTCTGAATGGCATTCATACAG
Organism: Musca vetustissima; assembly: GCF_032173495.1. NCBI lineage: Eukaryota > Metazoa > Arthropoda > Insecta > Diptera > Muscidae > Musca > Musca vetustissima. The sequence goes on along the minus strand of NW_026885774.1, from coordinate 18,909 downwards.
ATGCTGTAGACGCAGCGCTGAACGGTTACAAAGTGAATGCCGTCCTCGGAGCTCACCCCCCACCCATAGCAGCTGAAGAACGTCAGCTGCCCAGACAAACCAGAGTAGTTTTGGCTCAATTACGTTCTGGATGGTGCAGTCGGCTCAATTCGTATTGGGCACGGATTGATGACCAGGTGCTAGATGTCTGCCCAGCATACCACACTCATACCACACTGCACTTTTTCAATTGCCCAGCCAAACCTACTCACCTTACTCCGGAAGATTTGTGGCTACAGCCAGTGGAGGTAGCTGCATTCCTAAATCTGGAGACAGAACTGGAGGAAACATAACAGGAAACATTCAATACATATAAACTGCTACAACAACAACAACTAACTATGGTTGATCCGGTGAGTTGTAGTTAGGAAGAGCAGCGCTAATGGATGAGCAAAATAACTAAAACTGATATTTAGAACCCTAGTTGAGACTTAGGGCCAGGTCATTGTGTTTGAGCCGTTATTACAATGGTTCCTAACGACCGAGGGGTTCACCTCCTCATTAGGAATGTGGATGTAGGAAAACAATTATTAAGATTATTATAGACATCAAATTACGATCGGATTGGATTATTTAATTCATAATAAGATATTGCTAAAGAAAGTTTAAGTAAAATGTAGTTACGTATGTTACGTCAAGGGCCATGTAGTTTTATTTCACACCCACAGAAAAAACTCGAAGCTATTGGACCTTATAAAAGCTTCGTAATAAAAATTGCACAAAGCATTAAACGTCTTCTCTCAAGAGTAGAAGGAAATCTATCGAAGTTTCAACTTATTTTTATAAGGCGGGAGAGCTAAATCTCCATTCCATGGTAAGCATCTAAAAGCAAAAAAGAAGAGGTTGTGTTTGAACGGATTCTAATTTTTCCGAATAGGACTTAAAACATTATCTAAAACATTTTCATTTACGAGTATTCATGTGACTTCTAGTTAAGGAGGAGAACTTGTTGCGTGTCCCACAAAAATTATTTAATTTTTTTAAACAAAAAAATATTCGGACGGAATTTTCACTGCCAACCGAATACTGCAAAAAATCAACCGGAACTGGTGTGTGTTGCGAACAACTTCACAAAAAAATGATGCAAATCGCAGGGTTGAATTTCTCCGTCATCCCATTAGGTTAGACGAATGACAAAATGCAACTGTGCTATGAACTAAGCCTAAATGAAAGAAAACGTCAATCAAAAGAAAATCTAGGAAAAGAGGGAAAAATAGCGTCCGTTATAAAATAGAAAATCAATTTTAACTCGGAAAGAGACTAAAAAGAGATTTCCTAGTGGAAGTTTGATAAAATAAATTTTTGACTGCAAATTCCTTACTGGACGAAACAAATATATCCCAAATGCGTTACCAATAGATAAACCGCCGTTAATTCTGAAAAAGTCTATTAATATAGCGGAAAATTAAGTTAAAACCTGTGGCCTAACGTTGGGCTCCATATTGTAACGACCCACCTTATGCGGCACTGTGAGGAAAAATACCACACTGAGCTGGTAGGACCTCTCTAACCGCAGCACCGCATAATGTGGATCGTAGTAACTAACTCTAGTTGAACAGATTCAGTTTTATACGAGCATAATGATTCAGAATAAGCATGCGAACTAAAGTTGAACATTCGGACACTCGTTGATCAGGCGAAATATAATTTAATTGGCCAACAATCATTGAAAAGATGAATTTTAATTGAGTTTGCTAACTTTTATTAATTAGACGAACTATGGTTGAAAATATGAACTCTAGTTGAACAGACAAACATTTTTTACCAAGGCGATATCTACTGGGCAGAGGAGTTCTAGTTCGGATGATGAGCTCTAGTCGAGCAGGCGAACTCTAATTGAATAGTAGAACACAAATTCAACAGGCGACTCTTATTGGAAAGGGCGAATTGTTGTTGATCAGGCGAACACAAATTGAACAGAAGAACTATTATTAATCCGACGAACTATAGTTTAGATGGGGAACTGTAGTTGAACTAGCGGATTCCAGCTAAACTGTCAATTTGTTTGTTCTAATTTTTCCAAATAGCACTTGTAGAATGTACTCCAAAGCCATGCCAGACAACTGAAGCTTAGCTAAACAACTCCAATTAATCGACTTTGAGTTAAGGAGGAGAACTCTAGTTGGACTGCTCCAGTTTAATATGAGCATGAGGTTTCAGGCTAAGAATGGCCTCCCGTCGAGTAAGCGAAATCTAGTTGAGTTGGCGAACTTTCGTTTAGCATGCGAACTGTAATTGAACTTGAGAACTTTTGTTAATCAGACGAACTATGGTTGAAAATGTGAACTCTAGTTCAGCAGACAAACACTTCTTAACCAGACCATCTATATTTAGCAGGGGAGTTCTAGTTGGGATAAAAAGCTCTAGCCGAGCAGGCGAACTCTAACTGAACAGGAGAACACCAGTTCAACAGGCGAAATCTGAATTGAACCGGAGAATTATTTCTAAAAAGGTGAACTGTAGTTTAGTTTGGAAACTGTAGTTGAACTGGCGGAACTAAACGGTCAATTTTTTGTTGAGCAGACGATCTCTACATATGCTGGCGGACTCTAGTTTCAAAGGAAGACTCAACATGAGCAGGAGAACTCTAGTTGCTCAGGCGAATTTTAGTTGAGCAGGAGAATTATAGCAGATCAGGTCTACTCTATTTCGGTTGATTAACGAACTCAAGTTAGCCATTCGAACTCAAACTGAGTAGGCGTATTCTAGTTAAACAGAAAATCTCTATTTGAGTAAGCAAATTCTGGTTGAGCAGGTAAGCTCTAGTTGAGCTGGTGAACTCCATTTGTCAATTAAACTCTAGTTGAACAGGCGAATTATAGATGCGCATATGAACTCCAGCTGAGCAGACGAACTATAGTTAAGCAAGTGAACTCCAGCTAAGTATGTAAATTCCAGATGAGCAGAGTAACTTTTGTAGACTAGGCGAACTCTTTTTGAGCTGAGGAACTCTATTTGAGCTTTTAAACTTCATTTGTGCAATCAAACTCTAGTTGAACAGACTAAATATAGATTATCAGAAGATGAACTCCAGCTAAGCAGACGAACTATAGTTGAACAGGTGTACTCCTGCTAAGCAGGACAATTTTAGATGAGCAGAGTAACTTTGGTTGACTAGGCGAACTCTACTTGAACTGGTGAACTCCATATATGCAATCCAACTCTAGTTGAACAGATTAACTATTATTGAGCAGGCGTGCTATAGATGAGTAGATGAACTCCAGCTAAGCAGATGAACTATGAGAGAACAGGTGAACTACAGCTGAACACGAAACTCTAAATGAACAGAGTAACTTTGGTTGATTAGCAAAATCAACATGAGTTGGCTGGCGATCTCTAATTAACCTTTCGACTTTTAATTGAACAGGCAACCATTAGTTGTGCATACGAACATGGATTGAGCATGGAAATCTGTCTGATCAAACACATTCTAGTTTATCAGCCAATCTTCAGTTTAGCAGGCGAACTCGAGTTAGTCACGAAAACTTTAGTTGAGCCCTGAAACATAAAACAATTCCATTTGCACAAATCAAGTATAGTTGAGCAGATTGAGATTATTTGAGCACATGAACTCTAGGTGAGCAGGTGAACCTTAGATGACCTAAAAAAATTTTATTGAGTTTGGGAACTTTAGTTGAACAAGTCAACGCTGATCTAGCATGGCAATTTTAGGGCTATCCAACTCTAAATAATCCAACATAAAATAAACTTCCTAGCCCTTATTCAGCTGCTTAAATTTAGTTGTGACATCTGATTGTCAATAATATCCTTCAAACTCCCATGCATTTACCAATCCCCAAAATGCAATTCATCCAGATTTTTTGGTATTCAAAGAAGTCATTTACATAATTGCCTTCTCAGTCAAGTGTAATAATCAACCAAATGTTTATAATACTCAAATTATTTCCCCATCTCCACCTAATTTATAAAATCATTTCTTAAATAATAAAAATCTCGTTTCTCCCGAGAAATTCCTCGTAACTTCTACGACGCAATTTTAATCAAAAAATGCTGCAAATTTCACACTTTCGAAGCTCGTGTTGTTTTTTTAAGAAATGCCATTGAACGGTGTCGGCTAATATGCATTTTGGTTACACCTTTTCGCCTAAAAACAAAAGATTTCCATTTCCATACATATATCCCCAAGGGATTTCTATTGTTTTTGGCCTTTGAATAAAAAAATTGCTTTTGAATGAATAAACCGCAAAATGCCAATTTCTAAGGCCATTTGAAAATTGTTCATTTTATGGTTCTGTTGACAATGTATATTTCATATTGTCAGGTTTGTGATTCGTTTCAGAATTTGAAAGTAATGCAGATTATTGCTCAAGGCTATGCTTCAATGCCATAAAGCTTTCTAAATAATTAGTTAGGCCTTTTATGGATATCCATATTTGAAAAGGGTAATAAATTCTCCGTCTATGGTATTTTTGAGCAGTTATTTTGAAATACAACAATATATTTATTAAAATTTCGCCCCACATGGGCGTGGCAATGACATTTTGTCATAACCCAAAGAGTAAATTAACCTCTCAGTATAAAAAAATTATGTATGGTGTATTTACATGACTATTTATTTGCGACAGAGTTGACTAGCTCGAGTAATGTCAAATTTACATTGCTACAGGCCGATATTACATAAACAAACGGTTTTACATCACCACTCGAAGGACCAAATTAAGAAATCTAGAAAATCATGCAGAAGATTATGAAAAAGACACATAATTCGTCTTCGCGGGGATAAAATATTTTTCACTTTCTTCTCTTCCTCCTTCTCTAAATTATCTCTCAAAGTAAGATTTGAATTGCCGATTTTACACAATATTTGTTCCCCATTTTATTGATAATTTCTAATCACACACTCTGAACTATTCATAAATCAAGTTAATTTAATGACTACTAGTTGAGCAGGAGAACTCTTGTTGAGCTGACGAACTCTAATTGAGCAAGCTGATTCTGGCAAGGTACTCCAATAAAGTTCTGGCAGTTCAGCCAACCGTAAAAATGATTACCTTTCACAATCATTCAAAGGACTTTCCTATATATTTTCTCCACTTTGTTAATGGGTGGTGGTCAATGGCATAACTCCGTAAATATTCGTCAGCACTCTTGTTTTTGCTCTGGCCCCCTTTGCCTATTTTCCGTAGTGTCCAGCTCCACGGTTATCTATGGGGGTGATTTGCTTTTAAATGTCGCTTCATATTTTTTACTGACCCTCCAGCTATACGTAGAACACTACTACAGTATTGGAACCTTTAAACACCGCATTCCATGAAATGGGATAACAATATTAAGGTACGTGTACGTCATTCAATTTAACAGATTTCATATGAAATTGTTCTTGTTTGACGCCGTCCACTTGATCGAAGTCAGTGGACCTGTGAGGAAAATACAACGTCGTTCAGTGACCGACGGCGTTTATTGAACAAAGTCATTCAGTGAGCAACGTCGTTCAGAGACCGACTGAGTTTGGTAAACAAAATCGTTCAGTGAACGACAATAATAAAAACTGAACTATGTCGTTCGCTCGTTCAGTGGACTGACTCGTTCAATTGAACTGGGTCGTTCACGAACGACACAAGACTACTTTTTGAGCGGGCAACATCTGGTTGAACAAGGGAACTCTAGTTGAGCATGCGAACTCAATTTAAGCGGGAAACACTAGTTGAACCGGTGAACTCTATTTGTGCTTGCGAACTCTAGCTGAGCACACGAACTCTAGTTGATGAATCGAACTCCAGTTGAACAGGCGAACGCTAGTGGAGTAGGCGAACTCTAGTTGAGGAGGAAATCTGCAGTTGAGCAGGCGAACTTCAATTGAGTAGGCATCCTCAATTTGAACAGACGAACTCTAGTCGAAATCTAGTGGAGCAGGTGAACTCTAGTTGAGCAGGCGAACTCTAGTTGAGCAGGCGAACTCTAGTTCAGCGGGCGAACTCTAGTTGAGGAGACGACCTCTAGTTAAACAGGCGAACTCTAGATGGGCGAACTCTATAGTTGAGCAGACGAACTCTAGTTGAGCAGTCGAACTCTAGCTAAGTAGACGAACTCTAGTTGAACAGGTGAACTCTACCTAAGCAGACGAACTCTAGTTGAGCAGGCGAGGAGGCAAACTCTAGTTAAATAGGAAAACTCTAGTTGTGCAGGTGAACTCTAGTTGAGCAGACGAACTCTAGTCGATCAGACGAACTCTAGTTGAGCAGGTGAACTCTAGTTGAGCAGGAGAACTCTAGTTGATCAAGCGAACTCTAGTTGAGCAGACGAACTCTATTTGAGTAGGCGAACTTTAGTTGAGCAGACAAATTCTAGTTAAATAGGCAAACTCTAGTTGAGCAGACGAACTCTATTTGAGCAGGCGAACTCTAGTCGAGCTGGCGAACTCTAGTTGAGCAGGCGAACTCTAGTTGAGCAGGCGAACTCTAGTTGAGCAGGCGAACTCTAGTTGAGCAGACGAACTCTGGTTGAGCAAGCGAACTCTAGATGAGCAAGTGAACTCAAATGAGCATGCGTATTCTAGTTGAGCAAACGAACTCTAGCTGAACTCTGAATGAGCTGGTGAACTCTAGTCGAGCAGGCGAACTCTAGCTGAGCAGGCGAACTCTAGTTGAGCAGGCGAACTCTAGTCGAGCAGACGAACTCTGGTTGAGCAAGCGAACTCTAGATGAGCAAGTGAACTCAAATGAGCATGCGTATTCTAGTTGAGCAAGCGAACTCTAGCTGAACTCTGAATGAGCTGGTGAACACTAGTTGGTCAGGCGAACTTTAGTTGAGCAGACGAATTCTAGTTCAGCAGGCGAACTCTAGTTAGTCAGGCGAACTTTAGTTGAGCAGGCGAACTCTAGTTGAGCAGGCGAACTCTAGTTGAGCAGGCGAACTCTAGTTGAGCAGGCGAACTCTACTTGAGCAGGCGAACTCTGGTTGAGCAAGCGAACTCTAGCTGAACTCTGAATGAGCTGGTGAACTCTAGTTGAACAGGTGAACTTTAGTTGATCAGACGAATTCTAGTTGATGAGGCAAACTCTTGTTGAGCATGCGGACTCTGATGGAGTTGGCGAACTCTAGTTTGTCTCTATATCCTGTAGAACAAGAATCTAGGGATCACATGTTTTCCAACATTTGATCTCCCCATAAAACCTTCTCCTCCTTTTTCCCTAGTCTCTTGTAAGCCTCTCCTTTTTTCTCATTTTCAAATGGTTGCTAAGGAGTTTTAACAAAATAAATACTGTTTCCTTTTTAATGGCGGCGACGAGCCATCAAACTCTAGACCAAAAATGGTTCTTTTGATGTTCAATTACACTCGTATTGAGATTGCAGATTTTAATAAAACGCAGAATTACTTGAGAAAACAATAATAAAACATATGCATTATTTGTTTTATTTTTTTCTTTAATGTTTATTTTGAAGAAGTGGATTAATGGCTGCAAAATATGGATTTTTGTTTATTTTGCTGTTCATTTAGCTTCGCTATTTCAGTCGATTCCAGTATTTGAAGTTGCCACTTGTAACGAAATAAAAGGAAATTCACTTAAATGCATTACAAACGGACGCATTAACAATCAAATATTATTTTATTTCTCGCTCGCTTTCCTCCATTTTGTCGTTTAAAAATTTCGGATTGGATTTGGTTTTTTTTCATCGTTCATCATTTCTAGCATTTCATGGCTGAGCATCCATAAACACTTTGAACATCAATTTGATGTGTTATTGTTAGTGTATGGCGTACTTCAAATATTGCAAATGTCTGGTTATGAAATACAGCATTGGGTGAGAGTATAAAATCGGAATAAAAACAATCACTAATTTAACCGGAGTTGAGCAGTAACCGAGCTGGCTGCGAAAACGGCGTTGAGAAGCTCAGATTGGGATCTCGGATGGTTTACTATAATCGGAAAGGTATTGTGAGACTGCCAAAGTGTAATGGTTGAGTTCTCTGCTTTATATTTTAAGTCTCTTAGGCCAACTATATCCAAAGTTATAGCCTCCAGAGTCCCGTTGCGGAAAAATAACAGCTATTTTGCAAATTTGGGTACTTTTGTTCTCTTGGCTGTATCTTAGGTATTTTATGAGTTATGGCAACAAAATTGACACCAACAAAATTGACACCATTTTCAGAATAATTTCATTTCTTTCAAATACATTGAACACATGCGAAGTTATGGTCTCAAAAAAACCTCGTGCGAAAAAAATATTTGAAATTACTCTAATTTTTGTATATGGTTTCATTTGGCCATATCTGGGGTAGTTTATATGCTATAATCACACACTGTATTTTAATGTGAAATCGATGAGATCTGTCTACAAACTCAGGTTCATTTCATCGACATAAGCCTACAATTTCAAATGTTAGGACCTCACGAATCACTTTATGGAAAAATGTAAGCTATATAGCAAATTTGGGTACTTTTGTTCACTTGGCCGGATCATGGATTAAAATATAGTTTTAGTTTCAATTTCCAATTGAACCAGTATGAAGGTGAAATAATCCATTTTCAGATTAATGTATTTTCACTAAAATACATTCAACACCTACGAAGTTATGGTCTCCAGAAACCTCGTGCGGAATAATGTATGAAGTCTTTCAAATTTGGGTATAGTATTTATTATTCCCATATCTCGGGTAGTTTGTATGCTATAGCCACATAGTATGGTTCAATGTAGTGCTAATGAGCACGGCCTAGAAATTCAGGTTCATTTCATTGACATAACCGTATAATTTCCGAAGTTATGACCTCCAGAATGTCGTTGCGGAAAAATTCAAACTATTTTGCAGTTTTAGGTACTTCTGTTCTCTGGGCCATATCTTGGATATTTTATGAGTTATAGCAATAAAATTGAACCCAATATGAAGTAAAGATAATTCATTTTCAAAATAATATCAATTTTAATCAAAAATACCCCACACCTCCGTAGTTATGGTGTCCAGAAACCTCGTGCGGAAAAATACATGAACATTTGCAAATTTGGGTAAATGTTTTCAGTTGACCATATCTCGGTTAGTTTATATGATATATACGCGTGTTTTATATCGATATAAAGCTAATGTGGTCTGCCTACAAATTCAGGTTCATTTGATCGACATAAACCTACAAATTCAGAAGTTATGACCTCCCGAATGTCGTTGCGGAAAAATACGAACTATTTTGCAATTTTGGGTATTTTAATTTACGTGGCCATATCTCGGATTGTTAGGGCGATACACCGATACTTTTATACATTAGTGTAAAGCTAAAGTTCTCTGCTTTATAGTTTAAGTCACTTTGTTAACATAGGTCAGCTATATCCAAAGTTAGGGCCTCAAGAAACCCACTGCGGAAAAATAGAAATTATTTTGCAAATTTAAGTACTTTCATTCACATGACCGTAACTTGGGAATATCATGAGTTATAGCATTGAAAATTGAACCAATATGAAGGTGAGATAACATATTTTCAAAATAATATCATTATACTCAAATACATTCAACACCTACGAAGTTATGGTCTGCAGAAACCACGCGGGTAAAAATTTAAAAGGTCTTTCAAATTTGAATATATTGTTTATTATTGCCATATCTCGGGTAGTTTGTATACTATAGCCACGTAATGTATTTTAGTGGAGAGCTAATGAGGCTGGCCTAGAAATTCAGATTGGTTTCATCGACATAAACCTCCAATTTCTGAAGTTAGGATCTCAAGAAACTCCTTGCGGAAAAATAACAAATATTTTGCTAAATTTGATACTTACAAATATTTTGCTAAATTTGATAGTTACAGCATATAAAATTGAACCCATATGGAAGTAAGATAATCCATTTTCAAAATTATATCAATTTTAATCAAATATAAACCACACCTCCGAAGTTATACTCTCCAGAAACCTCATGCGGAAAAATACCTGAACATTTGCATATTTGGGTAAATGTTTTCAGTTGACCATATCTCGGCACGTTTGTAAGATATATCCGCATATTTAATATCGATGTAAAGCTAATGAGGTCTGACTACAAATACAGGTATATTTTATCAACATTAACCGGACAATATTCGAAGTTATGGCTTCTAGAAACCTATTGCCGAAAATTTCTGCAATTTTGCAAATGTTGAATAAGCAATTTCAGTTGGGCATATCTCGGCAGTTTTTAGGTTACATCCACATAATGCATATCGATTCTAGTCTTGTGTCGTTCATGAACGACCTAGTTCCACTGAACGAGTGAAGGATATAGTTCAGTTTTTATTATTGTCGTTCACTGAACGATTTTGTTTGCCAAACTCAGTCGATCTCTGAACGACATTGCTCACTGAACGACTTTCCTCAATGAACGCCGTCGGTCACTGAACCACCCATTGAAAAAGTGGAGAAAATAGATAGGAAAGTCCTTCGAATGTTTGTAAAAGGGTAATCATTATTTACGGTTAGTTGAACTGCTGGAACTTAATTGGAATACGTTGCCATGCCAATTGAACTGAGTAACCATTTGAACGATATAAGCAACTGAACGAGGTGAACGACTTAGTTCTCTTTTAAAAAAAATTATCTAGTTCGTTCGATCACTGAACTGAACAAGATTGCCCAAGAATAATATCGAGATTGCCCAATAAAATATCTGCAATTTTGCAAAATTTGTGTAAATAGATTCAGTTGTGTCCACAACCTTGGTAGTTTGTGGATTAAATCCACATAATGAACATCCATATGACATCAATTAGGCCTGAAAACAAATTCTGATTCATTATATCGACATCCACCAGTCAATAATTGATGTTATGGCCTCCAGAAGCCGTTTGCGGAAAATATCTGCAATTTTACAAATTTGAGTAAAATATTTCAATTGACTATATCTCTGTTGGTTTGTTGGTTACATCCACAAAATGTACATCGATGTGAAGCTAATGAGGCCTTTCTATAAATTCAGATTGATTACAGCGACATAAACCGGAAAATATCCTATGTTATGGCCTCCAGAAGCCGTTTGTGGAAAATATCTGCAATTTTATAAATTTAGGTAAATGATTTCAATTGACCATATCTCTGTGGGTTTCTGGGTAACATTCACAAAATGCACATCGATGTGTCACTTATGAGGCCTTACTACAAATGGCCTAGTTCCTTTTGTGGAGTGAACCGAAAAATATTGAACCGTTTCAGGAACGATTTTGCCAAAATCTTGTGATTCACTCGTGTTATTACTGTGAGCGGTCCGATGGCGATCAGATGTTATGGGGCAACACATAAGAGGACTTTCAGGTTTGGCATGTTAAGTTGGCTTCTTTTATTATAAACGGCGGAGAACGGCGTCCAAATTCAAGTTTGACTCTGATATTCCTTTACAAATTGGCAATTCATACGAAGCCAACTTTACAGAGCAGGGCTGAATCCTCGTATGTGTTTCCTCCTTTAGTCTTACAACTTATTTATTTCGACCTAGAGTTCCCTTTCTAGACCTAGAGTGACCTCTATTGTAACTAGAAAGTGAAATATAATTCACCAGGTAAAGTATATCCCTCCCAATAACCTGACCGCAAACTGTAGATCCGTAACAAAATGTATATTGACATTATAAGCAGCGACAATTTTTTTAGTTGCCAACACTTTATTTCAATGATTTAGGACTTATTTAGCAAACATTAATTTTTTGTTGTCGATATTGAAATACGAGTATGTTATCGTATTTTCTTCTTGTCTGAATATTTTGTAGACCACACTACCTCTCAGAGAATCTTAATGTTCATATATGCATGTACTTTTTTATTTTATTTAGTATTTCTTTTTGATTGTCGCCTGCGAACATACCGAGTATACGTTTCATTTGATTTATGCATCATTTGTATTTGCAAGTGGCACTTTTCTTGTCCTTTGCATTTCCATGGTATTCGTATTCGCAGCCTCTTACCATGCCAAGCCATAAGTTGACGAAAATGTATTTTACACACTTGCATAAGCATCCATTATAGCTTCTTCGATGCGTTTTTGCTTTTTTTTTTTTTTTTTGTTCGTTCGTTTGTTGCATTTAATTCTTAGTCTCCGCCCCCAATATTTGCTTGCATTTGGCGGAATCTTTGATCTTGGTTAACAATAATTTTTATAATATCCGCATATTATGAACCACTTGACGGAGATGGATGTTTGCAAAAAAGTAAGTAAAATGGAGATTGGGTGTATATCCATTTTATTTTTTATTGCTTTCATGTTAGCATATTTATATTTTAAAATTCGGATAGACTTCGAAAGAGTATATTAATACATTATATGCCTCCATGTTACTATGAATTCACCAGGTCTACTGAAATGAAATCACTTAACTAAAGTTTTGAGTTCCAGAAACTATCGCAACATTTTGAAACGATAACTAGCTACTTTGTCGGAATCTTTACAAACTAAAAAATACCGTCGAATTCTGTGATCGTAAGAAATATTCGCCAACAGATGTGGTACCGTTGGTATTTGTAGTCAGATAACAAGAGTTGAGTCACTCGATTATGAACTAGTTCACTGAAACTGTTCCACAAAAACAACGGTCGGTACTATATCCAATTCTTTTGTTCATCTAGTTCCTTCTGCTCCAGTCGTTCATCTAAATCTTTATTATAATTGACCCTGTTGAATTGGATCGTTTCGATATGAACTAGTTCAACTCAACTATAACACAAAAGGAACGAACGGAACTAGGTACGGTTATTTTGTTCATCCAATTGTGTGCTCCAGTGTTTATAATTATCGTTCACTTATGTCCTTTTGATCCAATCGTTCTTTTGGATATGCCTGTTCATTGAAAGAATTTGCTGACACATGCTAATGAACAATTGAACTAACTCTTTGGTCTAGTTCCTTATGCGGAACGAGCCAAAATATATTGAAACGTTTCAAGAATGAGAATGCAGAACTCTACATATAATCAATATCACGGTATCGGAATACCGAATGAATGAATGATAAGGCAGACCAAAAGTCTCAACTCAAAGGCGAAGAAAGTAAAAATTAAAAGATTAAGCGTCGAAGAGAAAAAACAAAATGAAATTGAGAACCCATTGGCATTCAGTTTTAAGAAGACGCAGAATTTACCTTCCATACAAACCATACAACCACATTATCGACTGAATTTCGAAAATGGAATGTGCCAACACGTTTTCCTCCGAAAATTTTGAGGATCCTAGAAGGAACTTTTCTATCGTTCAGCATCTATATGAATCTGAATTTTACCTCCACGAAAAAAAATTTAAAAAGTATCAACGTTGCAATTTCCCCATATTTCCAGATCCCCTTGACAAGAGGTGTACCGTCACGGATTTCTCCGCAAATAATGGGAATTTTAATTGGAACGAAACCAAGAATCGGCTAAAAGTCACAATGAGTAACTCGTACTTTCCACGAAAAATGATCTTCCCCCTATAACCCGCCAGCTATGTAGAAAGAGGACAAGTGGGTATAATAAAAATAACAGAATAACTTTCCCAAATCTTAGGTCGTCTATGCAATGAAGTGGCTCTATAGATTTTCCTCTGTGCAATTTGAACCGCTCAGTTAGTCATTTAACTTTTAATTATGTATCTCAAGTATAGACATAGATCGAAGTTCTCAAGAAAATTTTAAGATCTTCAGTGTTAACCAGCTTAATATAAACTTCAGTCTTCTCCGAAGAGTTTTAGTCCCGCACGAGGAACTGTAAAGAAATTCAGAAGCAAATCTAGACTTCCACAAACCAATTGTGAAAAGCCAGCCTCAATAAAATTCTTCACTTCGTTTGGGGTCCTTCAGTAGGTTTTGAGTCCTCTCCCCCCTAGTCGTCGGATTCCCAGTTCATATAGTAATTTAATTACCCTATAACTTGCCGATTGTTTTAAAGATCTCAGTAAGGACATTTTTTTTCGATATGTCATCCACGTCGACCACATCAAGATGTCATGAATCCAATCCTTTTGAATCTAATCGATTCCTGCAGAAATTCATATACAAATTTTTAAAAGGTATTGAGCCCTCCATCAAGTTAACCCCAAGTTCCTTCAGAATTCTTGAAAATTTCGCAAACAATTCATGTCTTTCGATTTAGAGTTCCCTGTGTAGCATGTAATTTTCCTTCCAACTCAAATATAATATTTTTATACTGCAATTAGTTCGAGGCGCCGTTACAAATGTCGATAGCCGATATTCTGGAGACATGTATTATCCGATGACAAATTCTACAAAAATTGGCATATAGAGATCATGTAGAATTAAGTCGAGTTCCGTGGGACTGGCCAATGGACTGGCTCTCAAACATATATATCCAACCTTACATAGGGTTCAGTAATACATATACAAAAAGTCTACTCCAACTCCTCTTCAGAGCATTGAAAAAACTCTAGAGATGTTCTCCAATTCATCCTGCCATGTGGCGCCCAAATTCAGCAAGAGTTTCACAACAAATGCTTGCTTACCTACTAATCTACACAAGCTTATATTATAGAGTGCGGTAAGACATATAGTTGTCCACAGCAATCCTCTTCAGAGCACTTACTCTTAGGATCACTTCATATGTTTCCCAATTCATCCTGTCCAATGGCGCCCAACGTCAACCAGAGATTCAAAACACAAGCTATCTTCAAAACACACCTATTTTTCTTCAGATTATCCAGCTCAACCGACTGGTTTATAAAGATTCCTTTGATTCATAATAGGTTCTCTGTTCATCTATAGGTTCATATACTGCTCATCTACAGTTTATGTTCGGATAAAATTACCTAAATCAGTCAGAGTTCCCAAAATGTAACTAGAATTCCCAACCTAAAGTGGGGCGTCTTAGGATTAATTATATCAATTCTAAGACGCCCCACTTCAGTTCAACTAGATATCAACATCATAGAACGAGTTCCCAAGATCTTCTAGAAGGGTTCTCCAATTCAACCGTCCATATGGCGCCCAATCTTAGCAAGAGTGTCTCCTCAAATGATTGCTTCCCACCTAATATACACAAGCTCCCCAGCAATCTTTTTGAGAGAATGGATTTATAGATGTTTCCCAATTTATCCCGTCCTATGGCGCCCAACGACAACTAGAGATTCGAAAAAATTACTGGATTCCTAGGGTGCTACGTGTTAGGGTGGTAGTCAGTTTATCCAGCTTGACATTTGCTGGTTTATAAAGAGATCTCTGGCCCATAGAAGGTAATCTGGGTCGAATTAAGTTCGCCTATTTATCTTGCTTTCCGAAGCAAAGCTGAAGTACGCAAGTTTGTGTAGAGTTGCCCGGATAATCAATGGTTTACCAACACCGATGACGTTGCACAGCGTTTCTTAGATCATCTGGAGGGGTTCTCCAATTTATCCGACCATTTGGCGCCCAATCTCAGCAATAGTTTCACACCAAATGTATTATTCTTTATTAAACTAAACATGATTGCCTAGAGTTCGGTAAGATATCAAACCTCTTGAGTACATTAACTCATATGAATCGCTTCAGATGTCCCTAATTCATTCCGTTCTATGCCGGTCAATCAGAAATTCGTAATACAGGCTAGCTTTTATCCAACTTGTCTTAGTTCAACTAATATTTGCTGGTGTATAAAGATCACTCTGTTCTCTGTGTCGAATTAAGCTCGCGCGTTAATTGCTTTACGAACACATCTAGTCAGCTTATCCAGCTTGTCTTTAATCAACTGACATTTGCTGGTTTATAAAGATCTCTCTGGTCCATGGAACGTTCTCTAGGTTGAATTAAGTTATCCGATTTAACTAATTTTCCGAAACACAGGTGAAGTTTACAAGTTTATATAGGGTTGCCTAGAACATCGAGGGTTATTCAACTACGAGGGAGATTATATTGCATTATGACAAATTCGCGGACAACTCTTGAGAGCAGTGATTTATTTGGAGCCTTTGCGATTCTATACAATACATTCAGCCAAATGGCGCCCAACCTCAACAAGAGTTGTGTAGATTTTCCTAGATCATTGAGGATTCCCCAAACTAAGAGAGATTATATTGTTCATCTAGAGTTCCAAAGTTCTGAGCTATCAGATCGTTAAAATCTGTCTGTAATTATTTAACCGAATTTACTTTTTAATTTATTTCAGTGTAGCATCCCTACCAAAGCTCCTTCTACGCACTTGATTAACTTACAACTTTTAAGTAAATTACAAAGCAACAGCAACAACAAATTATGTTTAACTACAAATCAACTCTCAATGAAACTTATAATAAAGGACTCTAAACCATTACCATGACCTCCGAGGTTTCCTGTCACACTGGCTCTCTCTCTCTGCAAACACGATTTTCTTCCTTTTTCTTTCTCTCAGTTATTTCTCCTGTTCGTAAAATTCTCCCATCACTCCAACATAATTGGCAAGCCAATTCTCATTATGACTATTAGTATATTCTCCTTACGTTGGAGAAATAGGAGCCACATTTCATCTCAAATTTTTCACCCAATTTTCTCCTTAGTTTCCATTTCTTCTGCTTCTAGTTTTCTCATTTTTCTTTTTTTTTTTGTGTGTTTTGTTGGAAAAACAATCCTCTTGAAGTCTCTTGTGGAGCTAGCTAGCTAGTTGTTGTTGTCTAAACATTGAATAATTTTTTGGTGTATGTCAGAAATATATATAAGCCAAATTACTGGCTTATATACAAGCAATTACATGCTTCGCATACATACACACGCATGCTCGCACACACATACATACACAGACAGAATTGCTCTTATATGTGAGTAGCTAACTATTACAAACATTACAAACTTCAAGTACTCAAATTGTCTGGTTGAATTTCCATTTTTGTTCCACTGCTACAGCTACTTTCGTTGTTATTTGGGAAATATTTTTGCGGGCATTTGGAGAGAGGGAGAGAAATTTCAATTGGTGGCCTATTTCAGGGGCCCTTCAGAAAATTATTTTTTTAATACACACAGATTGTCAGCTCTGATCACTTCATTACCTCCTTTAATATTCTTGAAGACATGTCTAGAGTTCGATGATCAACAGATCATATGGCGCCCAACGTCAGCAGCGTTTTCATGCAAAGGCTGACTCCGTAACAATCTAGATTTGTTAGGTTAGAAATCCTCCCTAGCTCAGCTGACATTTTCTTGTTTAAACAAATCTTCCTGGTCCATAGAAGCACCAGATCGATAGCCGGTATACTAAAATCACAGGCTTGTGTGAAGATCGGTTGAAATTGTAGAATTTCCCATTCTGTACTTAGATATACTTATCTTGAGAGCGTTGAAATGTTTCCCAATTAATTGAACCCCCAAACTATGCAAGGGTTTCAAATTTACACAAGCTCGACGAGAGATTTTTACCTGCATGCCCTGAGTTCAACAGAATATCGAAATTCACCAACTCCTCCTGAGCGCTTTGAATAATGGTAATTTTTCAAATATTCCCTAATTATTCCGATCATATGGCGCCCAATGTCAGGAAAAGTTTTATTGTACAGGCTGGATTCGTAACAAACTTGACTAGAGTTCGGAAAGACATACAATTTGTCCTCTTGAGAGCATTGACTCATACGGAGCTTTTGAGATGCATCCGGCCAAATGGCGCCCAATGTGAACAACAGCTTTACAGCAAATGTTCAGGTTATATTCCCTAGTAATCCTCTTGATAGCAATGAATCATGCGAATTCATTCCAACGCCAACCACAGATTCGTATCTAAAGTTCGTCCGCTTATCTAGCTTGCTTTAGCATAACTGACATAAGCAGGTTTATAAAAATCACTCTCTTCATCCAGCCTCGTGGCGTTCAAATTAATCATACATTTCATTAAGCCGAATGACTGCCTAACATATCTACACCAGTTTGTCTAGAGTTCGCTAAGAACAATTTGCCAATTTTTTAGATGGCATATACTCTACCATGTGGCGCCCAACGTGAGCAAAAGTTGCTCAAAACTTCAAGTACTCAAATTTAAGCATACATTTCATTAAGCCGAATGACTGCCTAACATATCTACACCAGCTTGTCTAGATTTCGCTAAGAACATCTTGCCAAATTTTTAGATGGCATATACTCTACCATGTGGCGCCCAACGTGAGCAAAAGTTGCTCAAAAAATTCTGACTTCCTAACTAATATGCACAAGATAGTTCAGTTAGGGTTCAGTTAGACATATAGTAATCCCCAGTAATCCTTTTGCTCAAAAAATGCTGACTTCCTTACTAATTTGCACAAGATTGCCTAGAGTTCGGTAAGACATATAGTAATCCCCAGCAATCTATTTTGGTATCATTGATGTTCCCCAATTCACTCCGACCTATGTCGACATTTGTTGGTGTATAAAGATCTCTCTGGTCCATACAAGGTTATCTAGGTCAAATTAAGTTCCCTGACTTCTCCAGCTTTTCGAAGCATATCTGAAGTTTATCAATTTGTGTAGAATTTCCAGGATCATCAAGGGATGCCCAACACCGATGGAGATTATAAAAATAATTATACTGATTTGTCTAGCTTTACAAAACACAGCTAAGATTTATCACTTAGTAAAGAATGCCCAGGATCATCAAGGGTTCGCCAAGAGAGAGATCTTAAATTCAGACTTCCAGACTTCGCAAGCCGTACTGTAGTAGGGTGTCTTTTTCAGATCTGCTGGAATTCCCCAGAATATAATTTTCTAGGGGTGTCATTCAATTCATTCGGCCATATGGCGTCCATCCTGAGCAATAGCTAACTTCCCTGCAAATTCGGACTTCCCTACTAATTAAAAAAGCTTGCCTATAGTTTGGTAAGACATATAGTAGTCCTCAGCATTCTCCTGAGAGTAATGCCTCATACAAATCCCTTCAATTTATCAAGCCCTACGGCACCCAACGTCAACAGGAGCTTCGTAACACAAGCTGACTTTGTAAAACATCTACAGTTTTTCCAATTATGCAGCATGCTTACCTTAATTGGCATTTGTTTATAAAGATAAAGATTTCTCCGG